>NC_056750.1:491756504-491914557 GCF_019279795.1 Protopterus annectens | reverse complement strand
TATTTTGAACCCGGTTTAAGATGTGATATTCATCACTACTGATATTGCGGACCTTTTTGGTTCAATACCACATGAAAAAGGACTTGAGTGGTTTGATGAGGTTTTGAGGGAAGTGGAGTTTTTAACCCTCAACAAGCTTAATACTTGTATATGACTCATTGAAATGGTCTTTAAAAACTATTTTAATTTATTCTCAGGGGGAGTTTTTGCAACAAACCTGTGGTGTGGCTATGGGGGCAAGATGCGCTCCAACCTATGCTAATTGGATCTTGTCTGTCTGGGAGGAGAAATATGTCCTCAATGGCCAATATGTCCTCAATAGCCAAAGCAAGGATTGTTGGATACTTTACAAGCGTTTTCTTGATATTTGTATTTTTTGGATGGGGACATTCAAAATATTTTTAGAATTTTATCAATAATGCATGGAGTGCTGTGGTTGTCGCATTAAAGCTTTCTTCCCAGAGTGTATGCTGCTCATTTTTTGGAGGGACCATGTGTGTGTGTGTGTGTGTGTGCATATATATGTATGTATATATCTCTATATCTATATATATATATATATATATATATATATATATATATATATATAAATAAATGTAAAATCAACCCAAAACAAGGACCTGAATTAAAATACAGAAGAACACCTTGCCGGCAGCTACAATAGACCTTAGAAGGAGAAATAAAGGCTATGCATCAATCACTAAAACTTAGTATTTTCGTTCCACTTTAGGTAGATAGACAGATAGATAGATAAGTAACACTTTTAGAATTTCATCCTCAGTGCGATAATGTCTTAGAGTTCAAAAAGAACAGCACATGCAGGCAGTGTAGGATTATCATCAGCACCAACATAATACATTTTACTCATCTAAATAACTTGTTTTGAAGTTAAAGGCTTTTTTAGTTGCAACAGCAACTATAGTATACTTTGCTGAATGTAGAACATGCAGCCACTTTTATACTGATAAGAGTGATCGTAAGCTGAACGTTAGAATAAGGGAACACGTGAAAGATATAAAAGATAAAGACAGCACAAACGCATTAAGGAAACAGTTTAATTTACAATGGGTTTAGGAAATTTCAGTTTTTGGTGCTCGAGCGAATCAATGAATTAAACTTTGTGGAAGGTTGCAACAAAGTTCCGGAGACCAGAGAAATGAAATGGCAGATTTCACTAAGGGAATATATGTTTCCAGGACTTAACGAATATGCAAACATTAAAAGTGTGTTAAAGTTAAAATTTTTATAAAGGATTAAACAGTGCAACAATAGTTTTCTTTGTTTATATTAAGCAATGAAAGGTTATTGGTAATGTATTTCTTACAAGATTTTAACAATATTTTAAAACTAGCATTTATTTTTCATTTCTTTTCTAAAGGATGTGCATTTCCTGGTTAGCAATAAATGACATCACAGAAAAGTCATTCATGGTGTTTACTGATAGGTTATCCATGGCTGGACACTTAAACGTATTTGTTATGGGCTGTATTATTTCTGAAGAAGTTCCTTTGGTGTTAAATTGAAACGAAAGCACAAAATTTTAGTGGTTGATGTGCATGGCCTTTATTTCTCCTTCTGAGATATACCGTAGCAGCTGGGAAGGTGATTTTTTTGTATATATACAATATATATATATATATATATATATATATATATATATATATATATATATATATATATATATATATATATATATATATATATATATATATATATATATATATATATATATATATATATATATATATATATATATATATATATATACATACATACATATAGTGTGTGAAAATTATTGCAACATTGTAATATTACTGTATGTAGATATACATGCACACACAAATATAAATGTATAGCCCATCCACTGATACTCAGGTAGGATACGATGTGCCTCATTCACATAGTATGGCCAATGGCACATGGGCCATTGCATTGGGTTCATTGTCTGGCTCAGAAGGGGACAGACATGTGGTTAATTTTGTAGCCTCCAATAGGAAGGAAAATGTGGTTGGCCATTCTGATCATGTGGGGACATCAGATTATGAACATGAATACGATAGTGACCCACTGCCCCATGTAGAGTCTGGTACTGTTGGAGACTCTTCCCCACAATGGGCCGATACTGTCAGTTAGACTATAGATGGGAGTATAGCTGATGTGATGGATGTATGTCAGAGGGTGTCTGCTTACTAGTACATGCATGAGTGTTCACAGTGACATCATGGCTCTGACCCGTGTGCACTTGCACTTGCCCATGCACTGATCATGCAACACACCAGCTGCATGGGTTACATGAAAGTCTAAAGCACAGACATGAAGGGGTCATGGCAGTGTGGTATCTGTTGCACATTCTGTTGAAAGACTTCTTACAGCAGTGCTAAAACAGTGCCATAGTATGAACCAGGTGTTACACGCCCTAACTATCCTGAGCACATTACCTCCAATGGGGAGAGGCATACCTTCTCTCTTTAGACACACACATGGCCCTCTGACTTCAATGTCTGTGCTGCAATGTGCATGCACATCTGCTGTCTGTCAAACAACAGTGAACCCAGCAGTCACATCCAGTCAGATGTATCGCACCTACAGCTCCTACCCACAACGTCTCCTGATATGCTAGTATCATCACATCCTGTTCCTTGGTATAGTACAATGGTCCAAGTGTTTCCAGACAAAGCAGGGGCAGCCAGGACCACGGTGTAAGCCATCAGTGTGGCCTCCTAGAGTGAATTAGAGTTATTGTTGTTGTTTGCCTTTCAACTTTTCCCGGTTAGGGGTCGCCACAGTGGAACTCCGGTCCACTAATGATTGGCAGTTGTTTTTTTATGGTGTCGAGTTGCCAGCCTGATGCCCAACCTTCACTGAAGGCATGCCCATTCAACGCATGTCTTTCAAACGCCCACTCGACCATGGGGAGGACATGCAGACTCCACACAGAAGGCACTCCCAACCCAAGCTGAGAATCGAACGGGAGAACCTCTTGCTGTGAGGCAACAACGCTACGGCTGCACCACAGCAGAATTACCCTAGACTGAATTAGAGTAATGCTGACAAATGATCTGATGCATGCCCTGTTGTGTCAATCTCAAACATTGGCAATGTTAATCACTGTGCTGACCACCGACTAATCCATCTTGTATGCAATTTCTCAAAAGTCTGATGTAATGGTTACACTAATCATTAATATGACCTAAGTGACTACCTTCAAGTTTGATATGTTGTACATATTTGTCATTATTATGCGAGTTCACATACTGACAGCAGCAATTCTCTAGGTGACAGCAATGGTCTATATTAATGGCATGCTATCTTAGTTATCCAGCATAGATTGCTACACTGTAGATTTCGTTGTCTGCCATTCCCACATACACAGGTATGCCTCTGTATGAATACCTGTGCTGTTTATGGCATTTTAATATGGTACTGCACATGCCTCATCCTCAGCAGAAAATGAACTTACATGGACAAGTTTCCTTTTGTTATCCTCTTGATGATGTGCTTGTGTGTGCCCCCCAATATGTACTTGCTTCCACACATATACCTATTTTACTGTACCCCAAACAATGCAACATGTTCCATGGCTGATGTGTAGTGACAGACATTGATGCTCTGCATGGATGAATATATTCTTACCTCTAAATGGCTAAATGTTACAGCAATAATCTGTGCATTGTAGTTTTACTTTGTGTGACATTCCACATCAGGCATGTAACGTGAAACTTGTTTGTGGTATGTTTAAGTTTAGTCAGTCCTTGACATGTTTATACAACATACAGCACCATGAGCAATGATAATGTGTTGAACAACACTGTTGCACATCACTATGCTTCGTGTGATGCCTCAGTTAGTTTGAGACCCCTGCATTTAGGTTTATGTTTGTGTTGTCACATTACTATACAATGCATGGGCATACATTTATTGTGGTACTGGCTATTGTACAGCTAAATTCAGGTGCTAGTTACTGTACGAGGATATCTTACCAGAACAGCGACACCTTCTGTCATGCATGCCTCCAGACTGCTACATATATGCCAGTGTGGCACTCTTTGGTGATGTACCTTGCAAAGGTCTGCTGAATCCTACACAAATGCACTTTTTAAGCACTTACACGAGTGCATGGATCATGCTATCCCTAATAGAACCAAGATGCTATCCTCCAAAAAAAGGAAGCCAATCTGGTGGTCCTCTGCCATAAACAAACTCTACAACAGAAGAAAGAAACTGTTGCAAAAAAAGAGTAAAATCTCATGACTGGAGGAACTCCCTGGTCAACCTCAGTAAGAAGCTGAGATCCCTCATAAAATCCTCCAAAGCTAGCTACGAAAACAAAATTGTCACTGACCCTAAAGACAACCACAAAGCATTCTATAGCTATGTCAAGAATCTCAATGGCAACACTCAGATCTGCTCTGAGTTACAGCACAATGGCACTAAATATACAGAAACAACTGACATTGCCAACATCCTGGCAGATAGGTTCAGTGCTAACTTTACCCCCCTCTCACCCCCTAGAGGAACTTTACCCCCCTCTCACCCCCTAGAGGGCCCATCTCTATACCGGAAGAATGCAAAGTTCCTGTAATCACGGCTGCACAGGTAAAAAACACTCTCCAAAGCCAAGAACACAGCATCCATGGGACCTGACAATATCCCAGGCTGAGTTCTACACGAACTACAGAATGAACTAGCACCCTACCTAAGTACCATGTTCAATCACAGCCTCACCTCAGGCTTTGTGCCCACTGAATGGCACACCGCAACGGTTATCCCACTCCACAAAGGGGGAGCCACGACGGACCCCGGGAACTACTGCCCCATTAGCCTGACGAGCCTGGTCTGCAAGGCCATGGAACGTATCATCATGGAACTCATAAACAAAGACATTGGTAATCTCCAAACTCTGGACCCTACCCAGTTCGGGTTTGTAAAAGGCATTTCATGTCTCCTAAACCTGACTGACTTCTTTGAAGCAGTCACCAAAGCCATAGATGAGGGTAAGGTGGTTCACACAGCTTATTTAGATCTCGCCAAGGCTTTCAACACCATCCCCCACTCAGGAATTATAGATAAGCTCACTAAACTAGGTATAAATCCCTATGTCACAAGATGAGTTGCTAACTGGCTCATGGACAGAACCCACACTGTGAAAGTAGCAGACTCCAAATCCGACTTCAGACCAGTGACAAGTGGAGTACCACTAGGTTCAGTCCTGGGTCCTCTCCTGTTTGGTATCTACTTCTCTGAAGTACAGGCCAACACAGAAGGTCTTTGGCTAACAAAGATTGGCTCCTAGTTTGCAGTAATCTACATACTCGAAACTCCTAATGATGTGGACATACTACAAAAGAGCCTCACTGAGACAGATGCCTGGTGTCAAAGCCATGGCCTGAAGCTCAATGCCAAAAAATGTATTGTCATCCCCTTTGGTAAAAACTCTGTACGCATGAACTACCACATAGGTGGTAGTCTACTTAACACCAAAAGTGTAATAAGAGACCTTGGGACACAGGTGGACAGTAGTCTCTCCTTTGATAATCACACCGCCACAGTGGTCAGGAAATCCTTCTACGTGGCTCACCTCATCACAAAAGGTTTCTCATCCCGAAAAAAAAAAAAAAAAAAAAAAAGAGGTCATTGTTCCCCTCTACTCATCACTCAGACACATTAGAGTACAACGCCCCTTTTGGTATGTACCTCACAAGACATCTACAACAACTGGAAAGGCCACAGAAATACTTCACAAAGAGGATTACTGACCTCAAACAGATGCCCTACGCAGACAGTCTCAAAAAACTCCAGCTTTACTCTGTCGCATATCGCCTACTCAGAGGCGATCTCTGCCTAACAAAGCTATGTCAAACCTAAAGCTGTTGGACATGCTCCACTTAAAGAAATTCCAATTCCTCTGAGCTACACACTCTAGGGACCTAAACCTTGTCACCACAACAAACAGAACATGCTGGAGGGATAGATTCCTGTCCCAGAGACTTCCCATACACTGGAACAGACTACCTATCTATATCAAACAGAGCTCCTCATTAGCACTCTTCAAGAAAAATCTTGATGACTGGATGAGAATTAGGAAATTCACCCCAGGGATCACTTCTGTGAATCTGCTCAACAGGGGCACAGGAAAATAATTTTCTTGGGTGGTGAAAGCCAGGGTACCTTTTTGGTTAGGCTTATATAGGCCCTGGGGCTAATAGCCTAGTACCTACCTATGAACCTATAAGAGAAGTCATGTGGTGATGTTTCCTCTGTTGACATCTGGATATGTTCCTTGCTATGTCGTGTACAAGATATTAAAGGTAAATCATATGCTTTTGTTATGCATGATATTTAATGTGGACAACTAATGCTTTACTTCCATTAGTCTTGCTCTGAGCTGCTGTTATGGGGAAACACTGTTTGAACATCTCTGTTTAGTATGTGCACGCCTGTATGAGTAGCCTGTCATGACTTAAAGGTGTGTGTCAGACACAGCCATGTTGCCTAAGCTAGGACATATAGCCACATCCTCCATCGCCACACCCGTTTCTTCTCGGCCCCGTGTCCTCCTGATCACCCTGTAACAGCACTAATAGTTCCATGTCTGACATCCGAGGCTCTTGGGGTAGTTTACCCACACCTTTGGCTGTTAGGTCACCATGTTTTGATTTTATGTTGTGCAGCATGGCACACAGAATGACCATCTGTGATGCCTTTTCTGGTGTGTAGTGGAATGCACCCCTGGATGTGTTTACACATCTGAATCTTGCATTCAGTATACCAAACATATGTCCAATGCTGTTTCATGTTACGTGTGTGCTCTGTTGTATGCATTCTCTGCAGGTGTTGATGGGAGTCTGTATGGAGTCATAACCCAACACTCCAGTGGATAACAGCAGCCTCCTGTTTTTAGGGGGATGATAAAGAATAGTTGGTCATCTTGCTTCCTGTTTCAATGTGTGGTTACTGCTTACTATATAGCAGGGGTCATGTACTTACCTAGAAGGAGAACCTCTGGGATTTCACCATATATTAGAATGCAGCCTTTAGAGCAACTTTCCTCCCAGACTGCTGCATCATGCACACTACCAGGGCGAGTTGCCATGATGAAGCCGTCTCCGGAGCAAACCACCTGAAAATTGAGTGATGGCCACCCCTTTCTATTGATGTACCATTCAGCATCTGGTACTGCTGTGGTTTTCATTGGAATGTGGGTGCAAGTCAACTGCAACAATAACACGGGTGAATTGGCAATGGCACAGAACTGCTGCTTGACATTTCTGTACTCCCTGGCTATTGCAGGGAAGTGGATGTACTCATCCACTTTAGTGCACATAACTGCCAGGAACTGTGTGAGAATGTGATTGGCAGCTGTCTGGGACATTCCTACAGCATCTCCTATTATGTCAGTGTAATGCCCCAAAGGACAGTACACCCGGAATCGGGCAGGCTTTTTTTTTCTACCAGTACTGGACTACCCCGCAAACTGCGAGTGTTCATGTGGGGTGCATACATGTAGCACACAACCTGCAGCAGCTCTCTATCTAATCTGTATCGCTCTATTATTTCCTTTTCAGAGATGGCTTAACTGTAGTCTGGCTTAGTAACTTGCCAGCTGCTTGCAGTACCTCAGCCTGCTCTACAGCATTAAATACTGGTTAAATGTTTTTTTAAGTTATGTGTGTAGAATCTGCAGGATTGCTTAACAATGCATAGAATAAAGTAGAGTTAAAAGCAAGCACAAATGGCCTCCTCAAAGCGCTTTCATAAGATTGTCAGAAATACTCGGTCACATTTAAATTGCGTTGAACATGCCCATTGTGTTTTGGAATCCACCAGGAGTGCATGCAGTCTGCAATTATCCATCGCTGAATAAATAAAATTACTCAGTCCGGCTTTAGTATCAATAATAGAATCACAAAAACAGCTGATTCGCTGACATCATCCTTTGGAGTACTGCGCTGTCTGCAACTTTCTTTTGGAATCTGGCCTATTGATCATATGAACCTTAAAGTAGGCAGTCAGATAACTTCAAAGACAAAGAACCAAACAATGGGTAGGAGAAGTGGGGGAAGGATGTCCATTCACCTTGAAGATGTAGTAGTCACAGAGTTTTGTTCTGATTGGTTAACAGAGTTTCCCTACTATGCCTGCCTTGTTCTGAAAGGATTTAAAGGTATGAGAAATGTATATGGCGTGGCTGTTTAAAACACTAAAACATGTTCAAGTAAGCTAGACACATGGATTCCATGGTTGTAAAAGTGGGCCAATAAAATGCTAATGAAACATAAAAACACACACTAACCCCATTACTAATGGCTGCTTTCCCAAAAGGTATAGTTTTATCCCCATTTCTGACAATGTTTGCCCCATGTAGTGAATTCTCTGCATTTAAAGGATTTAAGTGTTACTACTAAACATACTGTTTGGAAAGCAATAATTCAAAAGTTTATTTACGAACTAATTTTTTAGCAAAATCAGCATTAAGTTGAATTGGAGCACAGTAATTAATGCCTGTGTGTTATACTGCTGTTTACAGAGACTGAAGATGCATTACGGACATTAGTCTGCACTACATTTAAGGAAAACGCAAAGTGTCTATAAATGGAAACACAACTGTCTAGTTTGTTTGTTTGTGTCTTTCGGCTTTTCCCGGTTAGGGGTCGCCACAGCGGAACTCCAGTCCACTAATGATTGGTAGTTGATTTTTACGTGCCGAGTTACCAGCCCTGACGCACAACCTTCAACGAAGGTACGCCCATTCACACATGTCTCCACACAGATGACGCTCTAGCTGAGAATCGAACTGGACAGCGACTTACTGTGAGGCGACAACACTACCGCAGCACCACCACCGCGGACAGTGGAAACACAACTGTCTAGTAATTTATACAATTAAAAATATCTGCAGCATAAAGAACCAATTAGGTACTGAAGCCTGCAATTTTTGCAAAATATTTTTTTCACTGGGTTATAGTAGATTTGGTGATAGGACTCTCCTAGCAAATCATACACTAAAAGCCTTCACTAGAAACATAGGGTAAAATAAGTATGTACAGCCCTACAGTGGTCTACAGTTAGTAATTTAAAGATCATTGTTAGCATGTTAAGAGTTGCGTTCTTAGGACTTGTGTCAACTAGTATGGTGCACTTATGTTATCTCCTGGGCACACATTTGACGAACTTGCAAATTTTGTTCTGTGTTGCTTGGAGTTCTACAAGATTGGCAACCAATGATGTTTATACAAATATCAAAATGTACTTCAGGTTTAGGATTACTGTATTTTCTTCATTTGTCAAGTAACTGGCCAGTCTGTGACAATGAGAATATGTTTTATTTACAGTTTTGTGAATGTGTTTTGACGTCAGTGCCTAGTGGAGTTAGAAGCCCAGAATTTTATAAACCTGTTCAGTTTTACTGGTATCAGTTGCCCTTAACCAAGCTGAATATTTTGTGTGACCCCATACAGCATGGATTCAGTCCTATTTAAAGTTGTCCTCTAATCTCATTTGTTGCAATCTGTTGCTGTAGTTAACTGGGTTAAAAGTTCTGTATTTTTATGATTGCACAAGAGAGGATAATTTGCTGGACAGTAATGTGACCATGGTATGACCATGGTATCTCAATACATCAGTTTACTAATCTGTGACATACATATAAAGGAGGAATTCAGAAAAAGAGAACAGCTGAGGGCATGAAAATATCCTTATTGTACCAATAATCTTGCAGAGATACACTGCAAAAAATATCTAATAGCTTTATAAAAGTTTCTGTTTTGAAGGTAGCTCAGACTCCCATAATACTTTAGTTCTGCCAAGAGTCTGTAACAGCGAACAGAAAGAAATGCTTCTGCCAAGCCTACAGACACCATAACAGGCAAATCACCCTTGTCCTTGATCTACATGATGGTACTGGTAAGGAACAGTAGTAAAAACACCTGTACTGTGCCCTTTTATGAATCTATGGTGCCACTCAGTGAGTAAACTGTAAGCTGCAACATGAGCCATTAACAGTTACTAAGCAATTGCCTACATTTTGTCCAGCACAGAAAGCATTAAGATATCACTACAGGATTCAGATGAGATTTTGGGACCCTGCTTAGCTGAAGAGATTTGTGGCTGAAAAGGATCTATGGACTGACCCAACAACAAGTTTATCAAATACTACAGAATAAAACAAATAATTACTTTGGCTGCTTTCCAGAGTTCAGGGAAGTTACCCAGTGACAGTAAAACACTTACAATATGTTTTTTTGGTGCTGCTACAAATATGTTGAATGCTCCACAAAATTCAAAGCAGAGGCCATCTGATTCTGGCTGAAATTTCCTTCAGCCACTTGTTTACCATGATCAATGAAACCTCTGCAAATTTAAAGACAACTCTGCAGCTGAATATGCTTGCTGCTGTTTTATTTTCTGATTGGTACTGACAGACTACATGCACTAAGCGGTTTGTCAAAATATTCCAGAAAGACATCAGCTATATTCTTTAGGGAAGTGAAAAAGTATTTATTTTCATGTATGTAGGGAAATAATAAATTTATGAAAGATGAGAATGCTTCAAAATATTTTTGTTTCTTTAACTTTATGCAGTGCATTAGCTTCTAATATAACAATAAACCTAACCCATCAACTAAAAAGGGGATAATTTTGCAATCCAGCCATGCTGACTTTTGAACACAGAAGACTTATTTTTGTAAAAATGTAATCTGTGGTGATGGATTTCTGTTGCCTCATTACTGTTTAGATGGACAGAATGCATACTGCTCAGGAAGCATTAAGTTCAAAAAAATATTTTAGGGCAGTGTTGGTCTTGTTTATTGGTTATACAGGACTAGTGTGTACATGACATCATAAAAAAAATCCAAAATGACCTAAATTTAATGGTGTTACCTGCCATTTTAGCAATTTTTACTTAGAAAGTACCCAATACAGTGCAGTAATCTCTAGAAAAGGGAAAGTGTATAAATGGAGATGTGCACCTTTCAATTTAGGTAGTTTATATCAAATCCAATATATTCTTTCCAGTAACAGGACTAGGTCTAGTGGAGTCACAAAATTTCTTCAAATTTTCATTGAGAAAACTGCATGGTATTCTGGCACAGACTCTAATGCAGAGCAAAGTGTCTCATGAAAAAGAATGCATTTCACCAGGGAAGCTTTGGCAACATTTTGGCAAGGACCTCATTTAGTAATTTTGGTGAAGTTAGGAATCACTGGAACAAAAGATCCACTTTAAACATAAATTTGCTACCAACTATGCAAACACTGGTAAGTTCAAGTTGTGATCTGGAGTATTTAGATGCTACTTAAGAAATATAGCACCTTTACCCGCGTTAACAAACAGAAGTACTCCACTAAAAGTTCTGGTTCTCTGTATTTGGCTTTTAGAGGCCTGTTAATTTATTAACATTTGTGGAAAGATGTCCCATGTCTTTTACTGGAATACATTCAGAAGACAGCTTCGAACATCAAAGCTGAAAACGCAAAAAAGCAAAGGTATGTTGCTACCGGCTTTTTAATAGTATTAAATGGTTGGTAGTGTGTTGCATGAGACTGGGGTACAGCAGAGACTGTATTTTCCCTTTCCTCGCTGTACAATAGACCTTGGATTTGGTATATACAAAAACAGGGGGTGTGGGGAATTGCAGGGGGGCTTGATGCCCCTTAAAAAATACTGGATTTGGTTGTTTCACTTTTGCACTTTAACCTTGTGTGGTCAACGTTTTCAGCTTCGATGTTTGAAGCTGTCGATCCTCTGAATACATTCCCTTTAACTACGACTCTGCAAAACCTAAAGTAATTGGTACATGTGTTTAAGCCATGCAGAATGTATACAGATACCACTACCAATGGCAGCAGAGATGACCACATCTTCGGTTTTGCTTTTACTGAATTCTCAGCTGGAAGCATAATTTTCTATTTATCTAGAATCAGTAGAGAGAGACAGATTATTACAACTGGATTTAATTTAGATTGATAAAAAGTAGCAGTTTGTTCCAATAATTTTTTTTTTTTAAGGGGTTGAGTTAAACTCCATTAAAAGGCATAGAAGAACAGTGCTAACAGGTGGAAATAAATAAGGAAACAGACTTCCAATAAGATGTCCACTTAAAGGTAATGTGCAACCTAACAATAAATTTCATACAGATTATGAATAACAGTAGTACTATGTGAAAGGAAGTGACATTAGAATGTATTCTATATTGCTACTGCTTCTACAAGGGTGAACATGGTGAATAGTATGGATAAGAGAGGATCCCATTCAGTTCTGTCAAAGACAATCTAGCTGCCTGCTTGCAATCACAATGGAACATACATTTGGTTACTCATACTGATTAAAGGTTATGCAGTTATTTTATTTTGGGGACCCTGTGTTGATCAACTGCTAAGAAATAATTCTTCACAAGCTGCACATGGTTAGATATATTAAAATCAGGTAGAGTGCTTATTTTAAGCATCTGTATGTATTTATATTTGTAATGTGTAGTTTTTCAGTGATATTTTATGCATTAATATTGATTCAATTACTTTTAAATGATGCACACTTTTGTTGTAGTTATTCATAGGGAGTTTTTTTATATGGAGGGCTTTACCTTTAAGAATAGTAAAAATTTTTCAAATGTTTTCCCGCCAGCTATGGGATTTAAACTCTGTTGAATCATTTAACTGGTCTGATGAAGCAGTGATGCGAAAGCGCTTGTTCTTGTGCACCTGAATTAAATCCTTTCTACGTTTTGTCTACACTTTTTGGTTGTGACTGTTATTTCTGGAGACGAGATCTACCTGTGTGGATTGTATGCCCTTCATTGCGTTGCTCCTAGTTTGTACTTTTAGCATTATCTTATTGTGTTTTGTGCTAGGAGCATTAACTCCACGTGAATCTGTTTTTATCTTTATTTTTATTATCTTGTGGCTGTCCGATTCACTTGGGGGCATGATGGAAGGGCTACCTCAGCCTGTGGAGCTTCCGTACGTATTACAAGGGACACAAGTGAATGATATCTCACGCCCAGCTGTTGATCGTTTTGCGGACTGTTTACGGCATGACGTAAACCCCCTTGAAGTGTTTGAGTGCAATGACCGTTTGCCTACTGAAGGAGTGGAGGAGCAGTACGATAGAGAAGGACTGCGTTTGGCTATGGAGAAACTTGAAGTGGATTTGTTTAAATTAAAAAGGTTGCAGACACAAAGGCAACATTTCGACGTTTGTCTACAAAGGAAACTGGTTCCAAGGGGCCTTAGGGTCCTGAAGATGCCGACGACGGCGACATTGTACCCAGAACTTCTTTTTGAATGGCAGCAATTGAACCTGGAGGTAAGCCTCAATTATATGAGGTTAATGAACAAGTTCTTTACACCGATCGAAGAAGCGTTAAGGTTAGAAATACAGCAACAAAGAGCTTTTATTTTCTCTCAATTTCCAGCTTCGGCTGTGAATGACTGTTGCCACATTTTACTTGATAATGTTACCCAATATGAAAAGAGGTTATATAACCAGAAAAGGGTAAAGTTACAACGAGACTCTATGGATTTTAAATTGGGCAATATTTTCACTTGGCCCAGAGTGAATAATGGTTTAAATGGTACATCACAACATCGAGAGACTTTATATAATGTTGTTAATAATGTTGTAAATGATGGGTCTGTTTCTTTACTAGATTCTGCATCTGCTGGCAGCAATGAGGCTTTAACTAACCCTGCAACCGATTTGGTTGTTAATAAGAATGACAAGGGCTGTATTGTTGAGGCACCAGTTAAATCCCCAGGCACAATAGATATACTAAGAGGCACCCAGGCAAATAAAGATATTGTGGGAGTACATGTAGGTTCTCCTATCGTTACTACGTCTAGTGTTAATCAAGTTCCGGTTAGCACAGAGGGCCATGTAGTAAGGAAGAAAGTTAGTGTGGTCAAAGGGCCTGCGATGTGCTTGACAGAACAGATAGTTAACCCACCTTTAGAAGGTAGTGATTCTGCAGTCAAGGTGTTTGATTCGAAACACCCTTTTCCAATCAGGTCTCTCTCGAGAGAAGGGAGGAATCGTTCGATGAGCAGAGGGCGGCAGAAGAGGAAATTCTCTCCGGACCGCCCTCAGACATTGAATATCAGGAAAATGTGGGAGTCAAGGAAAAGGGATTAGTTTTCAACTTGTCATCCCTTGAATTAACATCTGCTGAGATGGATGTGCTCTCCAAAGGGCTCTCCTTTATTCCTACAAGTTTCAGTAACTTAGAGGAAACATTGAGAGACTTTAAACTCTTTATTCGGAATTTGTCTTTGAAATTGGAATTTCAAGGTCCTAGTCACAGTGGTTCCATTAGAAAACCCAGTACGTATACGCCACCCATTCCCCCCTTACTGGCTGCATATAGCAAACTGGTGGAGGATGATTTATATAACATGAGATATAATGGACACGGGAATAACACTAGGAAGTTTTTCAACTTAAATTATAATCAGAGAGCAGCTCTCAATGACTTACGTCAGAACCCCAATATTATTGTGAGACCGGTGGACAAGGGTGGGGGCATGGTTATACTAGACATTGATAGGTACAACAGGGACATGTATGCTATGTTAAGTGACCAGAGATTTTATACTTCTATCTCCATGGAACGAGTTATGAATATTAGTGAGAAGGTAAATGACATGTTATTGGATCTTTTGAAAAGTGAGGTTATCGATGAGAAGTTATTTGAATTTTTACGAGTAGTACATCCATTGATACCAGTCATTCAAGGCCTTCCAAAGATCCATAAGGATCCACTTAATCCACCCTTTAGGCCAATAGTAGCTGGGAGAGGGTGGTCTACAGAACCCTTCTCTATTTATGTTGAACACAAGTTGAGATGTATTGTTGATAGCAACCAATATGTTCTACGTGACACTAAACAATTTTTGCTAGATTTATATGAGTTTTTGGGACCGGATTCAGCAGATGTTAAGTATGTGTTTGTTACGATGGACGTGCAGTCGCTATTCACGATGATACCAAACCTTATAGGTGTTGAGATGGTGGATAGTTACCTAAGGAGGGCATCTGATCTTAGTGGTGTGGAGATTGATTTACTTATGGCATTTTTGGAGGTGATACTAGAGTCAAATGTATTTTGTTTTGAGGACAAGCTGTTCCTCCAAAAGGATGGCGTAGCTATGGGCACGTCCTGTGCCAATAGCTACGCCAACCTAGTTATGGCCGAATGGGAGTTTAAACATATGTTTAACAATAGTCTCTACATTAGACATGCCCCTTTCTATAGGCGTTTTGTAGACGACCTATTCTTTCTGTGGAGGGGCTCTGTCGAGGAACTGGATGTATTTGTTAAGGAGATCAATGATGCTACTAGTTTTTTGAAGTTTACTGTTGAATTTTCTGAGACCAGGATATCATTTTTAGATGTCTTTGTAGAGAGATTAGATGGGGGCATCATTAATACCGGGTTGTATAGAAAACCCTGTTATAGGAACTCCTTTTTACATCGACACAGCATGCATCCTGGTTATATATATAAGAACATAGTGCAAGGTCAGGCAATGCGAGCCTCAAGGTATAATCCCAGTGATGCATGCTTTAATGTTGACTTAGATAGTCTCATATCGATGTTGAGAGAGCGGGGCTATACTGAGAGAGACTTGTCCACAGGTATACTGGATATAGATAGTTTGAGAAGGGAGAGGGCTGCACCGTATTTTTCCAATAGATTAATAGACTCAGTCACCAGTGATAAAGGAGAGGACAATGGTTTTAGAGGTGTTGCCTGCCCTGTTTATTATACTAGGGATGTAGGAAGCATCAAAGATGTTATCAGTAAACAGTGGCATGTTTTGTCAGTTGATCCAGCCACTAGGGACGTGGTAGGTGACAAACCTAGGTTTGTCTAGAAGAATAAAATGAACCTCAAGAATTTATTATGTTACCCTAGGGTTTTGTCGCATGTTGATCTAGGAGTTACCAGCTGTACGTTCCATTGCCGACACTGCAACTTTTGTTCCTACATAGACTCTAGTCTCACATTCATCCATCCTAATGGTTTTGGTCAGTTTAAAGCATGAGCCGGTGGTGATTGCATGTCCACCAATGTGGTGTATCTGGCCACGTGTACTTTGTGTTCCGCATTCTATGTCGGTAAAATGAACAGGTGCCTTAGGGATAGAATGCGTGCACACATTTATCACATTAAGAAAGGTACCATCCACAATGCGTTGGCCAAACACATTGTTGAGACTGATTTGGATCATATGTTTAAATTCAGGATAGTTGAGAGATTATATGATTCACATAGGAAAGGAGATATGTACAATCTTACGGAATCAAAGGAAAGCAACTGGATTATTAAACTCAGGTCTGATATGCCACCTGGTTTAAATGGGAAGGTACCAATTAAACCCTACTTAAGGATGAGGAGACTTAAGATACAATAAGTTTTTCAAATTGTGTTTTTATGCGTCATCATTATATATTTTTATATGTACATACCCCTTTTTTCTTTTATTTTATTATTATATCAACGTTTTGTTTTTCTTGTTGAATGGTGATGTCACTTATGGTATACGTATATTAGACAAATACATAGAGTAGATTATATGTTTTTAATAATGAATTATTATATATACACATATATATATATATATATATATATGCATTTGTATATTTAATTGCTCACAGCGTACTCGCTGGTCGTATTGTACATCTAAAGAGACATATGTGTATATATATATTTATTACAGTTTTTTTATCAGAGTTCTTTTAATGAATTTAAAGTTGCACATGGTTAGATATATTAAAATCAGGTAGAGTGCTTATTTTAAGCATCTGTATGTATTTATATTTGAAATGTGTAGTTTTTCAGTGATATTTTATGCATTAATATTGATTCTATTACTTTTAAATGATGCACACTTTTGTTGTAGTTATTCATAGGGAGTTTTTTATATGGAGGGCTTTACCTTTAAGAATAGTAAAAATTTTTCAAATGTTTTCCCGCCAGCTATGGGATTTAAACTCTGTTGAATCATTTGTTAACTGGTCTGATGAAGCAGTGATGCGAAAGCGCTTACCGTTGTTCTTGTGCACCTGAATTAAATCCTTTCTACGTTTTGTCTACACTTTTTGGTTGTGACTGTTATTTCTGGAGACGAGATCTACCTGTGTGGATTGTATGCCCTTCATTGCGTTGCTCCTAGTTTGCACTTTTAGCATTATCTTATTGTGTTTTGTGCTAGGAGCATTAACTCCACATGAATCTGTTTTTATCTTTATTTTTAAAATCAGCATTAAGTTGAATTGGAGCACAGTAATTAATGCCTGTGTGTTATACTGCTGTTTACAGAGACTGAAGATGCATTACGGACATTAGTCTGCACTACATTTAAGGAAAACGCAAAGTGTCTATAAATGGAAACACAACTGTCTAGTTTGTTTGTGTCTTTCGGCTTTTCCCGGTTAGGGGTCGCCACAGCGGAACTCCGGTCCACTAATGATTGGTAGTGGATTTTTACGTGCCGAGTTACCAGCCCTGACGCACAACCTTCAACGAAGGTACGCCCATTCACACATGTCTCCACACAGATGACGCTCTAGCTGAGAATCGAACTGGACAGCGACTTACTGTGAGGCGACAACACTACCGCAGCACCACCACCGCGGACAGTGGAAACACAACTGTCTAATAATTTATACAATTAAAAATATCTGCAGCATAAAGAACCAATTAGGTACTGAAGCCTGCAATTTTTGCAAAATATTTTTTTCACTGGGTTATAGTAGATTTGGTGATAGGTCTCTCCTAGCAAATCATACACTAAAAGCCTTCACTAGAAACATAGGGTAAAATAAGTATGTACAACCCTACAGTGGTCTACAGTTAGTAATTTAAATATCATTGTTAGCATGTTAAGAGTTGCGTTCTTAGGACTTGTGTCAACTAGTATGGTGCACTTATGTTATCTCCTGGGCACACATTTGACGAACTTGCAAATTTTGTTCTGTGTTGCTTGGAGTTCTACAAGATTGGCAACCAATGATGTTTATACAAATATCAAAATGTACTTCAGGTTTAGGATTACTGTATTTTCTTCATTTGTCAAGTAACTGGCCAGTCTGTGACAATGAGAATATGTTTTATTTACAGTTTTGTGAATGTGTTTTGACGTCAGTGCCTAGTGGAGTTAGAAGCCCAGAATTTTATAAACCTGTTCAGTTTTACTGGTATCAGTTGCCCTTAACCAAGCTGAATATTTTGTGTGACCCCATACAGCATGGATTCAGTCCTATTTAAAGTTGTCCTCTAATCTCATTTGTTGCAATCTGTTGCTGTAGTTAACTGGGTTAAAAGTTCTGTATTTTTATGATTGCACAAGAGAGGATAATTTGCTGGACAGTAATGTGACCATGGTATCTCAATACATCAGTTTACTAATCTGTGACATACATATAAAGGAGGAATTCAGAAAAAGAGAACAGCTGAGGGCATGAAAATATCCTTATTGTACCAATAATCTTGCAGAGATACACTGCAAAAAATATCTAATAGCTTTATAAAAGTTTCTGTTTTGAAGGTAGCTCAGACTCCCATAATACTTTAGTTCTGCCAAGAGTCTGTAACAGCGAACAGAAAGAAATGCTTCTGCCAAGCCTACAGACACCATAACAGGCAAATCACCCTTGTCCTTGATCTACATGATGGTACTGGTAAGGAACAGTAGTAAAAACACCTGTACTGTGCCCTTTTATGAATCTATGGTGCCACTCAGTGAGTAAACTGTAAGCTGCAACATGAGCCATTAACAGTTACTAAGCAATTGCCTACATTTTGTCCAGCACAGAAAGCATTAAGATATCACTACAGGATTCAGATGAGATTTTGGGACCCTGCTTAGCTGAAGAGATTTGTGGCTGAAAAGGATCTATGGACTGACCCAACAACAAGTTTATCAAATACTACAGAATAAAACAAATAATTACTTTGGCTGCTTTCCAGAGTTCAGGGAAGTTACCCAGTGACAGTAAAACACTTACAATATGTTTTTTTGGTGCTGCTACAAATATGTTGAATGCTCCACAAAATTCAAAGCAGAGGCCATCTGATTCTGGCTGAAATTTCCTTCAGCCACTTGTTTACCATGATCAATGAAACCTCTGCAAATTTAAAGACAACTCTGCAGCTGAATATGCTTGCTGCTGTTTTATTTTCTGATTGGTACTGACAGACTACATGCACTAAGCGGTTTGTCAAAATATTCCAGAAAGGCATCAGCTATATTCTTTAGGGAAGTGAAAAAGTATTTATTTTCATGTATGTAGGGAAATAATAAATTTATGAAAGATGAGAATGCTTCAAAATATTTTTGTTTCTTTAACTTTATGCAGTGCATTAGCTTCTAATATAATAATAAACCTAACCCATCAACTAAAAAGGGGATAATTTTGCAATCCAGCCATGCTGACTTTTGAACACAGAAGACTTATTTTTGTAAAAATGTAATCTGTGGTGATGGATTTCTGTTGCCTCATTACTGTTTAGATGGACAGAATGCATATTGCTCAGGAAGCATTAAGTTCAAAAAAATATTTTAGGGCAGTGTTGGTCTTGTTTATTGGTTATACAGGACTAGTGTGTACATGACATCATAAAAAAAATCCAAAATGACCTAAATTTAATGGTGTTACCTGCCATTTTAGAAATTTTTACTTAGAAAGTACCCAATACAGTGCAGTAATCTCTAGAAAAGGGAAAGTGTATAAATGGAGATGTGCACCTTTCAATTTAGGTAGTTTATATCAAATCCAATATATTCTTTCCAGTAACAGGACTAGGTCTAGTGGATTCACAAAATTTCTTCAAATTTTCATTGAGAAAACTGCATGGTATTCTGGCACAGACTCTAATGCAGAGCAAAGTGTCTCATGAAAAAGAATGCATTTCACCAGGGAAGCTTTGGCAACATTTTGGCAAGGACCTCATTTAGTAATTTTGGTGAAGTTAGGAATCACTGGAACAAAAGATCCACTTTAAACATAAATTTGCTACCAACTATGCAAACACTGGTAAGTTCAAGTTGTGATCTGGAGTATTTAGATGCTACTTAAGAAATATAGCACCTTTACCCGCGTTAACAAACAGAAGTACTCCACTAAAAGTTCTGGTTCTCTGTATTTGGCTTTTAGAGGCCTGTTAATTTATTAACATTTGTGGAAAGATGTCCCATGTCTTTTACTGGAATACATTCAAAGACAGCTTCGAACATCAAAGCTGAAAACGCAAAAAAGCAAAGGTATGTTGCTACCGGCTTTTTAATAGTATTAAATGGTTGGTAGTGTGTTGCATGAGACTGGAGTACAGCAGAGACTGTATTTTCCCTTTCCTCGCTGTACAATAGACCTTGGATTTGGTATATACAAAAACAGGGGGTGTGGGGAATTGCAGGGGGGCTTGATGCCCCTTAAAAAATACTGGATTTGGTTGTTTCACTTTTGCGCTTTAACCTTGTGTGGTCAACGTTTTCAGCTTCGATGTTTGAAGCTGTCGATCCTCTGAATACATTCCCTTTAAATACGACTCTGCAAAACCTAAAGTAATTGGTACATGTGTTTAAGCCAAGCAGAATGTATACAGATACCACTACCAATGGCAGCAGAGATGACCACATCTTCGGTTTTGCTTTTACTGAATTCTCAGCTGGAAGCATAATTTTCTATTTATCTAGAATCAGTAGAGAGAGACAGATTATTACAACTGGATTTAATTTAGATTGATAAAAAGTAGCAGTTTGTTCCAATATATTTTTTTTTTAAGGGGTTGAGTTAAACTCCATTAAAAGGCATAGAAGAACAGTGCTAACAGGTGGAAATAAATAAGGAAACAGACTTCCAATAAGATGTCCACTTAAAGGTAATGTGCAACCTAACAATAAATTTCATACAGATTATGAATAACAGTAGTACTATGTGAAAGGAAGTGACATTAGAATGTATTCTATATTGCTACTGCTTCTACAAGGGTGAACATGGTGAATAGTATGGATAAGAGAGGATCCCATTCAGTTCTGTCAAAGACAATCTAGCTGCCTGCTTGCAATCACAATGGAACATACATTTGGTTACTCATACTGATTAAAGGTTATGCAGTTATTTTGTTTTGGGGACCCTGTGTTGATCAACTGCTAAGAAATAATTATTCACAGTCTTAGAAACAAGCAGTCACTTGCGAGTCTACAATAGAGAGTAAATAGATCTTCTTTCGGTACTTTCTGTTATTTCAATATTGTCAAGCTTACAGACAAGAAACTGTGGGAAAATGTCAAAAAATCATTAAGACAGTGCCTTTGTTAAACTTAAACAATTAGGACACAAACACTGCTGTTAACTACACTGAAAACCTTCTGAACAATACTAACCTAAGTAGCTAAACTTAAAATTTCGCCATTTATAGCACACACTACAGAAGTCTGCATTTTTCAGTTATCAACCATAACTCCACAAAATATGTTTGATATTTTTTCCTCTAAGTAGCCAAAGTTTTATTCTAGTTAAGAGTCTAAACTGCTTTACAACTGTTCTAGTGTTCTTGAATGATGATTAATTTAACCAGTTAATGATTAATGCACTGCAGTGGAGACAACTAGTAAAGTTTAACTGACTTCAATAATACAGTTACATGGGAATAAATCTGGCACCATAAGAAACCAAGCAACATTTTTACATCCTACATATTCCATAAGTCAAGTTCTGCCACAGATCAGGATTGTCCCATCAAGTACAGATTACTGCAACTCTCCAACAGTATCGGATAAAGATGACTGAATGTTGCAATTCTCATTGCTGTAGATCGACATGTCCAAAAAAGTTAAATGCATACATAACATGCACCTTACATTCAGAGGTAACGTCCACTTCACATACAGCATCTTCCATTGCATAAATCATTTACTTCAAGTAAAACCATTACAAATACCTGATCATAATGTTACTTGCAGTACAGCATCAAGAAAACAGAGCCATAATCACTTGCCTTACAGTAGTAATATATATCATTTTATTGGTCTCCAGAGTGACATCTGTTCAAGGATATCTGTAACCTCTTCATTAAAGGTTGTCCATTATTGCAGAAAATACTTTTGCAAACTTAAGTACTGTACGCATCTTTAATGTATTCAGATTTCTACAAGCATCTACAGTTCTCCATGTATCTTGTCTTTTAATGTAGATGTGAAAAAAAAACTTTCTAACCAAAACAGTTTTAAAAAAATATATCGCCCTGCTGGCAGACAGGTTAGAAGCCTGGGTAAAGTTATTTATTTATTTATTTTTTGCCAGAGTATAGTTAATAAAGCAGCTACCAGAAGAGCAGGCCGCAGCAGTAGAAAAAAGAGGCTATAATCCTGATTTCCTAATTTCAGGTGGCGGTGATGCGAGCTACAGCAGCCACTGCTGCTTGTTCATACCACTACAGTGACTAGAAAACAAATTATACTCCTATTAGGTGAACTGCCTACAAGAATACGTGAGACCATGCATGCCTGAAACATGATGCAGAACACACACAAGTCAGGCAGTACATCAAGTGAGAAAAAACAAATTCCCTACATGCAGTGTTGAACCCAACAGTACCACTGTTCCACTACCTAGTGCATGTAAGCATATGTGGTGGTAAAGGATTGATCGCATAATCAATGTACAAGGTGATTACAAAGGAACCAAAGTATGAGACTATTACCAGGGTACCAAAATTTAAACAGCATACACATCAAGCATTCAAAAAACAAGAAAAGTTAAAAAATTAAAAAATAAAAAAAAACAGTGAATAAAGTAAATAGGGTTTATTTTTACAAAATCCACCAGTTTGCAGAGTTTTACTGTTCAATTAATTGCTTTAAGGCACTTACACCCTTGCATTTTTTACTTCTGTGACAAAAATACTTCAAGTCAAAGGACTTAACTTGTGCCATTCATCTTAAACGTTTTGTAATGACTAGTATGCATTTGTAAAGAAAATGAACTTACTGTGGGCAGAATCCTCTGTTTGCAAAAGGCAACATTCAGGCAAACACTCTGGATCACATGATCAGTTAATAAAGCAGCACCATTTACAGGTAATCATCTGGCTCTATTCTTTAGGTAGAAATGCCATACCTACAAAGAAAAAAAAAAGTCAAACATTTATGTATACTGTACAGCATACTTAACTTACAGTTATCCTCTGCATGCATTACTGCTTAGTTGACCTATGTTTTCCTCACGGAATTGAATGGTATCCTTACCCTTCCATCAAGAGCTGGCAATCTGTTGTGCTGAATTCTACTCAAACTAAACAATTTCTGTACAAATGTGGTAATTTATTTTATACTGTTTCTTAGGCAAGATAGTCTTCATGGGCCTCCACTAAAAGCCCAGTCAAGCACCCCAGTTAACAAAACAAACTTTGAAAGAATTTACATTAATTTGTTTTGTACGTGCAAGATAATGTAACCAAACATTAACTAACCATAACAGTAGATGTTCTAATAGATGAATACAAAAACCAAAAGGCAGAGAAACAAATCCACAGATACTATTTATTGTAAGCGCTTTCGTACATAAAATCCATGCACTTCTTCAAACATAACCCAGTATGTCAAGACTTATATAAGAAACAAGAAAACAATTAATCGTACAATTACATTAAATCAATTAATTATAACTATACCAAAAATACATTTATAATATGTATTTATATACATAAATATAATTTTTAAATCGGGTTATTTACTTTTAAACATTTGTTTATTGTGTAGAACAATTTTAAGTATGAAGTTTTTAGGTAGGAATGTTTCTTTAATTGTAAGGGTGTGTTTAGTTGTAATTAATTAATTTAATGTAATTGTACGATTAATTGTTTTTTTTGTTTCTTATATAAGTCTTGACATACTGGGTTATGTTGTCTGAAGAAGTGCATGGATTTTATGTACGAAAGCGCTTACAATAAATAATATCTGTGGATTTGTTTCTCTGCCTTTTCGTTTTTGTATTCAGTTTGTGTTTTCCTTTTTGGACTTTCCTGGTTTTATGGCAGAGAGCAGCATTCCACAGTCCCAGTCTGTTTTCACAAAGTTTAAATAACGGTCTTGGCAGTGGGTCTACCAGCCCATCTTCGGAGGCGAATGCCGTAGGTGCCCTTACAGCCTTGGTCCAGCAGTTAACCAACAAAGTGGACGACCTGTCAAGGAGAATTTCTGAACAGGGGCCTTCTAATTCCACTGGATCTGGACCTGGTACTATTGTTAATTCCAATGTTCTACACAATACTTCTGGCGCAACACCTGCTTTAACTTCAAGAGTTGATGACGGACGGCCCGTGTTAACTGGTCTTTCTATCCATGAGAATGGTAATAGTAACAGCAATAATGTTAATAACACTGGGCAATTGGGCAATGGTCTTGGGAATAGACTTGCGATGCCTACCTTAAATGATTTCATTAAAGCGCCCTTTGTCTTTGGTTCTGCTAGCCTTGGTCATAATTTTGGGGAACGTGAAGTAATTAATAACATTGTTTTTTGCCTGAAGGAATTTGACCACAAATTACTGAAGTACAAGAAGTTGCAAACTGAGATCTTGTATTTCAGGGAATGTATCAAACTCAAGTTGGTTCCAAAAGGTTTGAGACAATGGAGGTATCTTTCCGGTCTTGTAAAAAATTCTGAGTTCCATTTTCAATTAGTCCAGTTATTCAATAAGCAAGGTCTTGAGTTTTTAGAAACACGTATCATTAATTATGACAAGCAAATGTCTGATCTGAAACAGCAACTTGAAAAACTAGAGAATGACATTATATCGGATCCTGACTTTGTCAGATATGAGTACGACTACCAAAGGATCTTTTCTAGTATTGATTCACTTTTAAGTAAAATCATGGACACAAAAATTCGAAAATTAAACAGGGACAAGTTAGAATACGATCAAAACAGGGCTTACCCTGATCCTCCGCCCATTCCTAATAATGTTTTAAATGATTATTCAGTTGCCTCGGAGACGGACAACGTGAGGACGTCAGTTTCTGATGACATCACAAACACTACCCGAGCAAACAATATTCCAAGTAGTACTGGTGTTCAGCGCAGTGAAAGAATAAGAAACAACAACCAACAACATTATTATGGTCGACAAGTCAATAATTCGAACCCACAGAACACCTCTAACCGGGATTTTCAACAGGGCGGCAACAGGGTGGCGTCCAGTATGGGTTTTTCCAACCGTGGTCCCAGACAGCAACGCAGGAAGAACAACCGCTGCAGGAGGTAGTTTCTGTGGACCAGCATGATACCTTGACTGTTTACAAAAGTGCTCAAGGTGATTTTAATGCCTATAACTTTAGTTTAATCAAAGTTCCACAAGACATGGTGGAGTTTCTGGCTAAGGGGTTTAATTTTGTGCCCAATTTTAAACGTCATCTAGCCAGGACAATTTGCGACTTGAAAGTTTTTGTTTGAAAGATGAATTTAAATGTAATGTTTGGTAATCACAGTAGTACTACATCTAGTGAACGTGTTTCTAGTGTTTTTACCCCTCAGTTACAAACTACTTTAGCCCTTTTTGAAAAGATTTAGGAAATGCATTTTAGAGCTTTAATGGATAATAACTGTGTGAATAGTTTTTTTTCAACATAGTAATATTTCCACAGCTGAAAGGGAATTTATTACCTATGTTAAAGCTCACAATGTACGTGTGATGCAACCAGATAAGGGTGGGGGAGGGGGGTCATTTTTATGGACGAATCCGAGTATAACAACAGGATGTATGGCATGCTGTCTACAAATAATTATACTAAAGTGTCTTTAAATTAATTTAATCAGGCATACCAGCGTATTAGAATGTTTCTGACGGATCTTTTTATTGATGCCTCCATTTCTATTGACACTTATTATTTAAGCATGCAAGCACCATTAACACCAGTTATTTTTGGCATCTCTAAACTCCATAAAAATATGACAGATCCCCTTTGAGGCCCATCATTGATGGACGTAAATCTAGAACCTATGCCTGTGCCAAGTGCGTGGACCTTAGGTTGAAGTCAGCTTTGCAAATCAGAGGCTCAGATTTGCCATGATTCTTGGCATTTTTTGGATAATCTTAACAGTTTGCCCTTTGATCCATCTTACGTTTTTTTAACCATAGATATTAAAGATCTATACACTGTGATTCCTCAAGACACTGGCATTGATTGGGTGAGGGAATTTCTCCTTTCTAAACACTTTCCAGGAAGTGATGTGGATTTGATTACTTCACTCCTAGACATTATTTTAAGTAACAACTTTTTATGTTTAGAGGCGAGTTCTTTCTTCAAAAATCGGGTGTGGCTATGGGCTCTCCGTGTGGCGGTAGCTTCGCTAACATGGTTATGGCATTTTGGGAGAAAACTTATTTGTTTTCTAACTCTACCTTTAAGGAGAAGGTTGCATGGTATACCAGATATCAGGATGGCATGTTTTTCATCCTTAAAGGAAATGCCAAAGACGCCCAAAGCTTAGTTCAGACAATGTCATCTTTTACTAACTTTCCTGAATTTACTTTCCAATTTAGTGGTTCCAGAATTAAATTTTTTAGACATTGATCTTGGCAAAGATTTGATGTACAACAGGTTTGTGACAACCATTTATAGAAAGCCATTTTATAGTAATTCATTTTTACATTTTTCAAGTAGTCATCCCTACCATCAAAAGAGAGGTGTGGTTAAAGGCCAATTAGTTAGAGCCTCTAGAATTACTTCAAGGGATGTCGATTTTATAAATGAGTGTTATCTCCTAAAAACAATGTTCATCAACCGTGGGTACCCGATTTCCCTCATTAATAATTTGATCAATGAGGTTTAAGGAAAGAGGCAATTGGGGCCTTTTAGATCCATTTTAACTAGAGGCTATGTGTTAGCAGAGGAGTCCAATGGGTTGGTGAATGTTTCATCAGGTTGCCAGAGTTTACAACAAGTATCTCAGGTTAGGTATACCACTAGTTTTTTGACCCAATTTTCAGACATCGCTAATGAACTTAGGAATATTTTGAGTAACAATTGGAATCTCATCACACAGGACCGATCTATTAGTAATTTATTTGGTACAAGACCCATTGTTACATTTAGGGGAGGTCGTAACCTTAAAATGTTATTTGAAACCCCAAGTATTAAATACCAACAAATACGAGGTATGTTTAAATGTGGGAGATGTAAATATTGCAATTTATACAAACTGGATCAACCTGCAGGATCAGAGGGGTCAAATATTTTATTAAGGATAAATACACCTGCGATAGCCAGGGAATAGTTTACCTGGCTACATGTAAGGTTTGTTCAGTTTTTTACCTTGGTAAAACTGAACGTTGCTTTAAACAGCGTATTTATAAACATATTTACAGCATAAGCAGGGGTATTAGTACCAATGCTTTAGCAAGACACATAGGTAAATTTGGGACACACAGTTTCCAATTCACCGTTGTGGAAAGTATTCCAAAAAATCCGAGAGGGGGACCTTGGCAGCTAAAACTGGAGGAGCGGGAACTTTTATGGCAGTTACAAACAAATGCATACATTTACCCTGATTTAAATGATGCTTGTTCCATTAAATGTTTGCTGAAATTGAAGGCTCTAGAAAGGTAAAAAATAGGCTAGCTTAGTGTATGTAGTAATATTAATGTTGGAGCGCACAGTTGTATTTATTCACTTATACCAAAAATACATTTATAATATGTATTTATATACATAAATATAATTTTTAAATCAGGTTATTTACTTTTAAACATTTGTTTATTGTGTAGAACAATTTTAAGTATGAAGTTTTTAGGTAAGAATGTTTCTTTAATTGTAAGGGTGTGTTTAGTTGTAATTAATTTAATATAATTGTACGATTAATTGGTTTTTTGTTTCTTATACAAGTCTTGACATACTGGGTTATGTTGTCTGAAGACGTGCATGGATTTTATGTACTAAAGCGCTTACAATAAACAGTATCTGTGGTTTTGTTTCTCTGCCTTTTCGTTTTTGTATTCAGTTTGTGTTTTCCTTTTTGGACTTTCCATGTTCTAATAGATGACTGTTAGCAGTAGCCTAAGCTGTTTGGGTTATATCTTTGCCTACAAAATGATCGCCAGACAGCTTCCAAAGCTTTAGAGCATCTTCCATGGGCCCAAACTGCCTGTCACTCGAGCAAAGCTATACAAAAGGGCAGTTTGGGACCAAAAACACCAGAGCTTTCTTGCCTCAAGAAGGAAGGCTATAGACCTGAAAAGAAAATGGTAAGAAAGGAACAAATAAAAAAACAATGTAACTATATACACAAGAGTATATAGATCCACACAATGGCAATACATCTAAAAGACCAAGCTGGGGGGGGGGGGGTTGTCGAGGAAAGAGATGGCCATTGCATCAGTGATCTACTGGAACATTTACTGTTGTGGTAAATTTAGTTACACAACTGCACTATGTTCAACATTTTGATCACTGCTACAGTAGCCCAAGTTATTTGGGTAGATTAACATAGCTGAGGAATAACTATAGAGGAAAAAGGAATTCAAAAATCCAGCAGCCCCTCCTGGACAATGGTCCTAGCAAAACCCTTTCTGGTCCTAGAGAAAGAAATCCAGTCTGTAATGGTTTGTAAAATTTATTTATTTATTGCATTTGTTGACCAGGAAAGTTCACTGGGCCAGGAGGAGCCCATTTTCAGTGGAGGCCCGGGGAGAAAAGCTCCACATTATTACATACAATTAACAAAATAAAGCATTGTAGATGCATGAATAAAACAGATGTAGTACTATATACAATTAGAACAATTGTTGACATATAAAATTGTACACAAAGTAGAAAAGGATAAGACAACTGGCAGAGATGACATTCCAATAATGCCTAGAAAAGACAATTTCTTAAGTAACAGCATAAACGGAAACAGAAGTATGAAAGCCAGAGTAGAAGAAGAAAGTCACTTAGCAGTATATGTGAGTAGAGAAAGACAATAGTATCTACATGTGAGTGAATAGGATTCAAAGTAGAGAAGTGTAGACTACAGGGTGAAGCCGATGAGCAGACTGTATCTGGATGAAAAGCTGGAGAGAGGATGGGTGAGAAGGTACAGAGAAAAAAAGAGTGGGAGAGAGAGAATAGAAACAGGGAGGTTCCATAGTGGGAAGTTAGGTGTTGGGATTTTTTAGTGGGGTACAGAAGCATCACCAGTTAGACACTAAATGTAATTTTAGGGTTTTTTTAAAAGAAGCAGACTTGCAGGTTGATCTGAGAGGAGGGGGAAGATTATTCCATAGCTTGAGACAGCATGGGAGTACAGCATTTGGCCAGCTGACAGTTTGGGTTTCTCTATAGACAGCAACATTTTATTTTCTGACCTGAGGTGGCGATTGGGCTGGTACTTGGTCAGTATGGATGAAAGGGAAGGGCAATGTTCAGGTTGGTAGATTATTTTGTGGGCTGTGGTTAGTTGAAGGTAAGTAAGATGACGGTGGGATTCCAGCCAGTTTAGTTTATGCAATGAGGAGCAGTGGTGGGTAGAGTATTTGGAGTTTGTAGCAAATTTGGCAATTCTATTGTAACAGGAATCAAGCTTACTTTTTTGGGTAGATTGTAGGTTGGTAAGGATGGGAGCACCATAAAGCATAGTAGGAAGTAGGAAGGATGAGGCTAGGGTCTTTTTGGCAGTGAGACTGAGGAAATAGTTATGTCGATACAGGGCACCTAGCTTTTGATGTTTTTTTTAATAATGCTTTGGATATGAAGGTCGAAGGTTAGTCTGTCATCAATGATGACACCTAGCAGTTTGGTACTAGGAACGACTTATAGGATGGTATTATTACATGAAGTCATTGTAAAAAGAGATTTATCAATGGGTGTGGTTTTTGTGGGAGCAAATAAAAGTTTTCTTGGGGTTAAGTGTGAGGTGATTCTGGGACATCCACTACTTGGTAGATGTGAATGCTTCTTGGGTAAGTTGCTGTAATTTGGTGAGAGATTTTGAGGAGGAGATGATAGTTGAATCATCAGCGTATTGGATGACAGAGCTATGAGTAAGGGTTTGATAAAAGTTTTTGATAAATAATAGGAGGGGACCAAGAATTGATCCTTGGGGAACACCTGTATTGGCAGTGATGAATGGGGAAGAGTTTTGCCATTCAGAGGATTGATGCCGGTTTTTGAGGTAGTTTGTAAACCATTGTAGGGTGAGAGGAGAAAGATTGAGGTTGGAGAGTTTGTGTAGTAGTAGAGAGTGAGAATGGTGTCAAATGCCTTTGACAGATTGAGAAAGAGAGCTGAAACTAAGGAGCCAGAGTCACGGACTGTACTTACTGTCTAAGAAGGAGATGAGGGCAGTGTTGGTGCTATGTCCTGGCCTGAAGCCATGCTGAGTGGGAGACAGCAGTTGGTATTTAACTAGATTATTTATGGGCTGTGTTTAAAGATAGGGGAAAGAATGGCAATAGAATGAAAGTTTGAGATGTCAGAGTTGTTGCCGCCTTTATATAGAAGGATGACAAATTAATTTTTCCAGATATCTGGTATGTAGGATTTTTGAATGGACCTGTTAAGGAGTATGCTGATAGGGTAAGCTATGGAAGGGGCTGCTAGATGGAGGTATTCTGCAGGTAGATTTATCAGGAGCATGTGTACAAGGTTTTAGTTTATAAAGTAGTTTTTGGATGGTGGATGTGGTAATGGGTGATAATGAGAAGATGGGTATAGAATTTGAGGTATTATGGGCTGATGGTGGGCCCAATGTGTCAGGGTTAATGCGTAGGAAGGTAGTAGTTAGACTGCTGATGATGTCAATAAAGTATGTATTGAACAGTGATGCTAATTCAGAGGGGGGTTTTATCTGGGTTTGGGCATGGGGTGTTGTTAGAACCTGGGTGGAGTAAGGAATTAATTCCTCCCCAGAACTTTTTTTGGATTTTGTTTGTGCTGATTTTGAATAGATTGTATGTACTCTTTTTGTTTTTGACCACTAAACGTATAGCCTGAATACAAAGCTGTACGTATTGCATTAGGTTGGAAGGAGTTTTGTTTTTTTTGCCAGGTTTTCCATGCTTTGTCCCTAAAAGACATCTTGCTTTGTGGCCTTTGTCAGCCAGCAGGTATGTTTTGATTTGACTCTCTTTAGTCTTAGGGGGGCAGGAGAGTTTAGGGTTGAGAGGAATGTGGAATTAAAGAATTTAACAGCATTTTTGAGTGGAAGGATGTTAAGTGGGATCCAATTTGTATTCTGCAGGATGTCATTGAGGGCGTTTTGGGAGAAATTAGACAGATCTCTGTTGCATCTATATTGGTGAGGGTTGGTTGTAGAGGTGGGCTTACTTATAATGAATGCTGGAGAGTGATCACTGATACTATCAGGGAGAATGGCTGAGGAAGAGATTTTATCAGGGTCTGAAACTGGGACCCAATCTAAGGCTGAGCCTTTGTGTTGTTTGGTCTGGTGATATCAGAAATTATTTGAGAATATATGTGTAGGTTAATATTTCTGGAGGGATTATTATTATTGGAGGTGTCTAACCAGTTGATATTAACATCGCCTAAAATTATAGTTTCATTTTGTATGTTGAGGCTTGTCCAGGCTAGAATTTCTTCTAGAATAGGACTATTGTTTCCTGGGGGAATGTATATTACTATGATGCAAAGTCTTTTGTGGTTAAGTTTGAGAAAAGTAACTAGTAGCTCAGCAGGTGAGAAAGAGAGAATTGGTTTAGAGTATGTAATAACTGTGTAGATGCTTGAGAATATTAAGGCGACACCTCCACCTTTTTTGTGGAGTCTGTCATTCCTAAGACATGAGTAATTTGGAGGTAGAATTTCAGAATCCTTGATATATGGCTTGAGCCATGTTTCACAATTATGCACAGAGGAACAAATTACTGTTCCTAGAATACATCTGAAGTCCATCCCTTTCTAGAAAGTTGCAGAAAAACCTAAAGCCCTGGTAGAATGAACCCTGATCTTGCCTGGAAATATAATGAGCAGAACAAAAATAAATAGTGTGAGAAGCATTTGGAAATTATCTAATTTGATAATGGTTGTCTCCCATGAAAGCAAAAAGCAGGACACAGTTGATTAGCTTCCCTGAAGGAGTTAGTTCTGACCATGTAGTATCTGAACTGCTTGTGGACATCTGGAGTACATAATATTTTCTCTCTTTCATTTTCCAGTCCTGGAAAGAATACAGGGGGATTCACCAGTAGCCTGTTGCAGCTTTTTTTCCTGGTAGATGTTCTTAATAACAATGTGCGAATCATGAAAGTCACTCACACACACACACACACACACACACACACACACACACACACACACACACACACACACACACACACACACACACACACACAAAATCAGTCAGGAATCAATGGCCCCTCTGCTCCTTCTCTCAACCAAGAGCATAACAGTAGCAACAAATCTCAAATTGAATCCCATGAAGCAGTTATCAGGCTTTCCCAAGGAAATAAAGTCCCTATGCTCCTACTCTCATCATGAAAAAACAGAAGCACTAATCCCAAGATGACTAGTGAGAAGTGGAATACAGGCTCAAGGTGAACTCTGAAATCACTTTAGGCATAAAAAATAGTTCTTAAACCCTACCCTTATGGGTAATGAAGCAGGGTTGACTCAACTTAAAGAGCCTGTAACTGATAATTTTCTTGTAAAGGTCAGAGCAATGACTAGCAGAATTTTTCTTAAGAATTTCAGTTCAGTCTGTTGAGCTGGTTCAAATGGAAAAAGTGTTTAATTTACAAGCACAAAGTTAAGATCTCAAGGAGAAACCAACTGTTTCCTAAGTGGACATATCTGTAAAACTTATTTCAAAAACTGCTTGATGACTGGAGGGGGGGGTCTAAGGGCAGCCAAAAATAATTGACCAAAAGATTAGTCTTGACAGATGGGTAAGATGGCCAGAGGATAATAACTCACACAAATCTATAACCAGAGGCAATCAGCTTTTTAAAGAGTCCTACTTCTTAGAGTGGCACCAACTAGAAAATCTTTTTCACTTGTACAAATATTATTTTTAGTAACATTTTTCCACCTCCTTTAATGTCTGCTTCAGGTCCTCAGAAAAAAGGTGCCTAACAGTTATCAAACCTCTAACATCCAAAGCAGTCAACTGCAATGTCTTCAGACTGGAGTGTATCAAACAAAGCCATGAAAAAACAACCAATGCTTCACAACACTGAGAACCATTTTAATAAAAATAAATCACAAGTCAAAGTGCTTTTGGATAAAATCTTTCATTAGTGTTGCAACCAAATTTAAAAAACACAGGTTTTAAATATAATTAATTTAATCACATGACACAACCCACCCTATCAAAAAAACAGAAAATAAATCATTCATTAAAAACTTGAGTTAATACTCAAATACACAAAAATCATTCTCATACTTAACTTTTAAAACTTCACATTTTGTTGCTTATGCCGCAAAATAGGCTAAATAGTAACCTGTTAATTTAAACCAGGATATATATCTGCCTGCATACATATAATGAATTCATACTCTAATTTCCAATCTATTGTTAATATCCCCACGCCTCACATTAGAATATACAACTTCATGCATGTGTTTCATCATTACCGTGTATATGCTTGGCCAAAGCATTTGTCATTACCACTCTGCGAATATCAGCTTATGCTCCATGATTCTGTCCTTAGCTTTCTAGTGGATTTTCCAATGTAGAAAGCTGAGCAAGATCTGCAGTCCGCTAAATAATTGGGGGGGGGGGGGGTATTGCATGTTGCACTACATTTAAAAATACACCTCTTTTGGCTAACGGGATGTAGGAACTCATTTGATGTACATATATCATTACAAGAACAATTATGGCATGGGACAGTGCTTTTCTCATTGAAACTAACATGTCTTTTCTTATTCATAAAAAAATCTTTATAGCATAAGCGTTGTTTAAGGTTGCTGTAATTCCTATATGTAAAGAGTGGATTCTCACATAGCCACTGATTTGCTCCTGGTAAAGTTTTTAAGATGCTCCAGTTAATCCTAATAATTCGTTCTACTGCCTGACTGCCCCTACTGTAAGTCACAAGATATCGTAGGGGTTGTGTATTGTTACCTATATGTGTATTCACGCCCATACTTCCTTGATTAGAAAAATAAGGTCGTGCCTCATCTTGTCTTAATCTCATCACTTCATTCCTAGCAACTTCTAACTGTTGGGAATTATACCCTCTTGCTAGGAATTCCTCTATCATCTCAGTCATCAGCTTTTCACATATGTCCTGTCTGGTATGGAGTCTACTAGCTCATATATACTGACTTTTCATGGTGCCTTTAAATGTGTCAGCCACATGCATACTTTTTCTGTGTTCTGTGTAGATATTTATTAGTGCGCACATCCTTTCTGTATATACTTGTATCTATTTTAGTACCATCAAAGTGAATCTTAACATCCAAAAAATTGATCTCAGTGGGTGAAGCATTCACTTCAAACCGCAAAAAAATCTGTTGTTCGGTTTAAATGAATCAAAAAATCCTTTAATTCATCTCATTCACCACACCAAATCATGAAGACAAAAGATGAAAGAACCAGTTTTGGCCACAACAGTCTCAACTCATAACTGGCCAAGGCAGTAATAGAGCCAACCAGACATCCAAAAATTCCCTAGTAACACTCTTCTTGTAGATGGGACAAGAATGAACCACGGAGAAAGACAATTGCTCCATATTCCAGCTGGGCAGGAAGACTCACAAACAAAGTAGCACTGCCTGCAGGAGTCAGTAAACTTTCTGACAGGAAAATGAAGGTACTGTGGTAAAATTTTCCATGACAGCCCCAAAAGTACAATATCCTGCCCCCCCCCCCCAACATACACAGTCTACACAAAGGTGTGGAAAATAACAGTAACAAATAGATTTGTGTTTTTTTTTCACAAAAGTATAACTGTAGTAGAATTCCCTTCAGCAAACATGACAATCCAACAAAAAAAAACAATTTCCTAGCACAAAATAAAAATATTCACAGGAAAACACAGTTTTTCCTCAGAAAAAAGGAATAGTGGAAGGTTTTCCCAAGAAGAGTACTTATTTGCCCAGCCTGAAAAGGATCAACAGCTAACCATCAGGTCTGCAAAGCCTACAGAGACAGAAGACTTTGGTAGCAAGAAAGCTCTGAAACTTTTGGCACCCAAAATGCTTTTTTAGATGGCTCTGCTCAAGCCACTTGCACTTTAGGCACAAAGAAGGTGTCTTAAAGCTTTGAAAGCTAGTCAGTGGTCATATCCTAGGTAAAGATATAAACCAAATAGTTTAGGCTGTTGCAACAGTGATCTAAATGTTGAACATGAAAACATCACAAAACAGAAATAATCAACAAGTAGAGAAGCACAGTTAAGTATTACTCCCAGTCTTGCTTTCTGTACACTTTACACTGCTTTGACCACTGTTCAGTGCCTAAGGGCCCCATTCCTCAAACCATCATATGATCACTACCATTCACCTCTCTTGAATGGACAGGATCAAAGAGGCAATGTTCATCCAGTGTGCTATGGAACAAGTAAGTAGGTAAAAAGATACCCTCAGGAAAGTTTTTATCTTGCGGCAGCTGAAGCGTGGTTCCCAGTCATAATTTCCACTCATGATAGCTAGTATGTACTTGAGGCTTGACATTTTTCTACAGGATTAATTCCCTCTGAGCCCCTATTCTCACCAATGTCACAGATGCATGCGACTTTATCCAGAGTTAAATTCTACCAGGTTGGAACTGCCATCCCCCTGCTCCTGGCAACGCCTGAGGATATGGGAAGAATGATGGCATGACAGCCTTCACTGCTATTCACAGAGAACAGTTCATTAAGCTAAGTCCCTACACTCCCCATGGATGCATACTACACATCAGGCGTGGGCATGTAATGGGCTCCCATGAGGGACATAGTAATCTCTGAGTGACAGCATTATAAGCCTCGTCCATCTCTACAGTTATGCCATAATGGTTCCCCAGTCAACCACTGGACAGTCTAACATTAGGAAACACCTGAAGCATATGACCCTCTCTCTCTCTCTCTCCTCCATTAAAAAGAGAGAAAGTAGGTCAGGACTTTTCACTCCTCTCCCTCCTTAATCCAAGTTTCAAAATATATGTCAAACGTTGCTAATTAAAATCAAGTCAGCTGGCTTTCAGTCAAGACTATTTCTCGGTGTCAACAGTATTATATACAAAATGAGTACATAGCAAACTTCAGAACATAATGGTAAAATTTAATCCAGACAGGGTAAGATTAAAAGATCCAGTAAGAATGCACTGAAAAAAAATGCATACAAAACACAAGCTTAGGCATGCATAAAGATACAGTACACTCATCCATATAATACAATCTTCTATACGCATGTGAAATATTTGTGTACAAAATGACACATTAAGAGCCTGTGAAAAAAAGTTTCTTAAATATATTCTATTAGAATATGGGATGGTGAGTAACCTAACCATTGTCATGGCAGCAGTTGCAGGTAGATTCAGTAAAGAGATGATCTTTAAGTGCATCTTTGAAACTTTTAAATGGTTTCCACATTTCTGATGTCTGTAGGCAGCTGGTTCCAGGTTAGAGAAGGCTCCCTCATCTACAGCAGTTTTAAATGGAGTGTGTGCTACAGAGAAATTTTTGTCCCGTGTACTTCTGAGTACATAAGGGTCACGTTGTAAAGGTTTCACAACTAAAGGGGGGAAGTGAGAGTGACAGTGTTTCAACACCTTATAAATTAGAGTACGCTGAAGAAAAGTGTCCCTATGATGCACTGAAAGCCATTCGAAATTTTTTAGTAAATTGCAGTGGTGCATCTGGGGGCTAACAGAATGAATCTGCAGATTTTATTCTCAGCAGTTTGCGTTCTCAGAGTGTTGCCGGCTGAATGCATAACAAGAAAAGGAAAGCCAAATTCAAATTACAGTATTCAAATATGCTTAGGAATGGCCATGCGAGCTGTGGGTGAAAGAAGTGACTGATCTTGCAACATCATTTTAATAACTGTGCAAGGACTTTATTAGTTACAAAATCTGTATGTGTGATAAAGGAAAGGGTAGGGTCAAGTATTAGACCTAGTACCTCTGTTCAGTGACATTAGGTATTAGGTTTCCATTCTATTCTCTCAACAGATGTTAAAGTACAGTGGGAATTTCTTGACTGAAGCAAAAACCATGACACTGGTTTTCTTGGTGTTAATCAATAGTTTAATTGTGGACCAGGTGCATAACTGAGTGAAAGTGACCCGCAAACCAGGTACTAGAACAGAGTGGCCTGAATTGCAGGAGCAGCATATCATCTGCATATATCACTAATTAGCACTTCTCACCCCAAAATGTGACGTATACTTTTCTTTAACGAGTTCTGTGCCTGAGGAGGTTTGACTCTTACTTTGCTTATAGAAATATGAGCAATTTAAAGAGAAAGTTGTGTTTTAAAGATTTTAAGGTGAATTTAACCACATCTATGGCATATAACAGCAGAACATTACCCTGTTACAATTGTAGCTGCTATGCTGATATTTGTGATAAAAAATATTTTGAACACTCATTAAGTAAGTTAAAATATGAAATAAAATGTGCAGCAACATGTAAAACAACTATGGTTGTTTACTTAGCTACATGCACACAATGTCAATGTTTCTATGTTGGAAAATGTTCTAGATGTTTAAAAGACCATATTATTGAACATAGGTCAGATATGAAGAGGAATATTCTATCTAATGCATTAGCACAACATAGATTAGATAAAGGTAATTTACATAATTTTAAATTTAAGGTAATAGATGTTATATATGAGAACTTGCGACTGGGTGATCAGAATAATAAATTACAAATATCAGAATATAAATGGATAATAAGATTAGCAGCAGATAGAATACCAGGATTGAATAACAGAATAACATTAAAACCGATGCTAGAGTTTAGACAGAAACAGTATAGGTAAATAGGTACTTTCAAAAGGAGGTATAAGTTAGATGCAGTTGAGAATAAGTAGGTAAGGAATAATTTTTACAGCTAAGTTTTCGCTGTTATTTTTTGAACAATTTAGTTGTCGAGTAAAAATAGATAGATAAATGTTATTTTTATAAATGAATTAATTTTATTAATTTTTTATTGATGAATATGTCTTTATATGTATTGTGATGCTTGTTTCATATATACGCATGTAAGTGACTTATAAGAATGAAAGTAGTACCTTTAGAATTATTTGTATTTTTAATGAGATGTTAACGATGTTAGGTTATACACTGGACTGCTGTGTCATGTGGGTTTTTTTTGAAATTGCTATAAATTCTAAGGTTTATTATTATTTGTTTTTAACACTGAAGAAGGGACATTCCCGAAAGCTTGGTTTGTTAATAAATTGAGCGTTTTCAATAAATTTGTTTTTTTCTTTTTGCTGGTCGAAAACAACAGAATTGGCGGAAGTAAACTAAATTGAACTTTATATTTTGTGTTGAGGTTTGACTCTAAACCTGTTTACAATGTATGGATTGCAGTGGTAACCAAAGGTTAGCCTCAAGATTTATTTTATATAAATATTCTCTGAATGAAAAAAGTGGTTATGTCTGAACAAGCTATTGATTTAATAACTTTCTACAAAATTTCTTACATTAGATTTACAGTCAGTTTTAGTTTTGTTAAACAGCAGTCTGAATGTAATCTTTTTTTTTAAATAAAGAGGCATACTAGCAAAATGGCCTAACTTTCCTTATTGTTTTACTATATATGCACTCTTCAATGCTGTATCGTTTCTGAGGTGGATTGAGTAAATCTGTAGTTTTACATTTTCCTAAATAAAATTCAACTTAATGGGGAAAAAAATGAAACAATGCAAAGACTCCTCTGCTTCTTGCAAGTGTAAAATATTGGGGATGGGAGATAAACCTCTAATCGTTTTACCTACTACAGGGATGAAATATGCTGCTCAGCTTTTGTTTTTCTCAGCAAAAATGGTTAATGAAATTGCGAATTTTCCAGACTGAGTAGGATCATTTTTGATGTCATGTCCCTGACTGGCATACTTTGGAAACAGTAAATTTGCGGGGGTGCTATGGTTAATTTATCCTGAATGACTCCAAATGACAGCTACCACAGCAGTTCTCTCTCACCCATTTACTATAGTGACAAAAGATTCCTCACAATTCCATCCAAGCAGGGGGAAGTAGTACCCTTCAGAGGTGAAACAGACTGGGAAAATCTGGGGGACAGCAGATAGGAATGTGCCTTCTAGCAAAAGCATCTATTAATCAAGCTCTGGCTACTCATTTCAAAACAGACTTCCAACCAAACAATCTTCATACGAGTGTCTCAGTTAGGTAGACATGCCTCATGCAACCTGAAAAAAGACCTCTTATCAAATACTACATCCACTTTGTAAAGTTTCACAGTGGTATGTAAGTAAGACCAAGTAGTCTCTGACCATACATTTTTGAGAGAGAGAGAGAGAGAGAGAGAGAGAGAGAGAGAGAGAGAGAGAGAGAGAGAGATGACTGCAAACTGGGAGCCATTATTGAATCCCCAAATGATGTTGATATTCTACAAAAGGGCCTTACAGAAACAGATGCTTGGTGCCAGAGCCACAGGCTCAAACTTACTGCCAAGAAATGTATAGTTATCCCCTTTGGGAAAAAACATGTACCCATGAATTACCACACAGGTTGCAATACACTAAACACCGAAAGCGTGATGACAGACTTTGGGACACAGATGGACAGTGGTCTTACCTTCAATAACCACATCGCCACAACAGTCAGGAAATCCTTCTATGTGGCACATCTCATCACTAAGGGCTTTTCATCCAGAAAAAAGGAGGTCATTGTCCCACTGTACTCATCCCTCATTAGACCCATTATAGTGTACAACGCCCCATTTGGTATGTACCTCACAAGACATCTGCAACAGCTGGAAAGGCCGGAGAAATACCTCACTAAAAGAATCACAGGCCTAAAGCAGATGCCCTATGCTGACAGTCTAAAAAAAACTCCAGCTATACTCTGTGGCATATCGTCTACTCAGAGGTGATCTCTGCTTAACATACAAGGCCATGTCAAACCCTGAGCTGTTGGACATGCTCCACTTAAAGAAATCCCAATCCCTCAGAGCCACACGCTCCAGGGATCTAAACTCAGTCATCACAATAAACAAAACATGCTGGAGGGATAGGTTCCTGACCCAGAGACTCCCCATACTCTGGAATAGACTACCCATACATGTCAAGCAGAGCACCTCCTTGGCCCTCTTCAAAAGGAACCTTGACGACTGGTTGGGAGATGTGATCCCTGCGGAGAATTTCCTGTCAGTCGCCCTGCTAGACAGGGGTCCAGGGAAGTAAATATTATGGGAAGAAATATCCAGGGAATTGTTATGGCTAGGCTTGTACAGGCCCCCTAGGGCCGACAGCCTAGTACCAACCTATGAACCTATGAGAAAGATAAACAGCAACAGAAAGCCGGCAGTGCCCTAGTACAACCACCCTTCGGAACTTCAGAGAATGTTTTGCTGCACCTGTAACAACCACTGCTGGAAAGCCATTTGGACAAGCAATGTTTAATGACTTTCCTATCATTCTTGTCTGTGGGAAAGGAGTAAAACTACATTTAAAGCTGATTTTTCCTCAGAAGAAGAAATTACAGGAAAAACATTCCTCATACATTCACAATTACTCAGAACAAACTTTAACATACAAGTCTGACAATTCAAAATTCTGAAAATCAAAAGTTGCAGATGAAAAGCACAAACTATCCCAACCTCACAAAAGTAAAATAAAGAATTTCTCCACAGAAAAAAAAAATGTTTTCAGTTACTTTACACCACTTTTAAACTGACAGGAAAAATGGAGCACTTCTTTTAAAAGAACAATGTTGTGACACTCTGTTACAACAGAATGCTCCTAGTTTTAAAAGATTAAACTTTCTGAAGAGGAAAGTGATAAAACAGCAACACAAATTAGAAAATGGAAGTTTTTGCCTCCAAAGGGAATTATCTGCCCATCAAAGGAACAGCACGAGCTGACCTTCGATCCTCGAAAGCCTCAAAAGAGCATACTCTTTGGCAGCAGTAAAGCTCTGAAGGGCTCTGCACCCAAACGTGCAGTAAAGCTCTGAAGGGCTCTGCACCCAAACGTGTCTTATAGCCAGCTCAGCTTGAGCTGCCTAATAGTTTGGACGTGTGGCAGGCTGTTTTATCCTTTGCAATATATATAACCCCTATAGCTAAGGCTACTGCAGCAGTGATCAATATGATGATCATGCTACAATCCTCCTCCTAACTTTGAAAGATGATCCCACATCTGTGGGATCCAATGAACCTCTGTCAACTGTCTACATTGCTCTTCAAGAGGAAGACGTGGGTGGCACTGACAAAGTCAACCCTGAAGTTGACATAACAGAAGGCTTCAAGGATGGGATTGGTGCCAATACCTCGAAGGCAGAGGTCTCAGACACTGAAAAAGAGGGCCATAAATAAAAGATGGTGTTGAAGTCTCTGCATTAAAGCATTGGTGTAATGTGTGTGTCGGATCCAGAATCCTAGAGGCCAAAATCAAAGAACTAATTGGCTCCGAGGAAGCGGGCTGCAGAATGTGCGTCAACTCTACAGGCACCAGTGCTGAAACATAGATTAGTGAAGGAGCTAATATGGAGGAAAACGGCCAGCCTATTCACTCTTGAGACAGAGAGGAAAGGGAAGGCACCAATCTCAGTCTAGGTCAAGAAAGCCCTCACAATGCATTCCCAATCCACACCTGAAGACTTCCAGGAGGATCTGAAAGAACAAAATGATGAACTAAATGGTGGCCAAGAAGAAAGGCAAGAAAGTTCCTATTGGAAGAGATTCTAGTTTAATAAATGCTTAGGGGATCCGTCCGTCATTGGTATTGGCTCAAAAAAAGCTGGAGTAGAAGTTGAAGGTCTGGTAGGTGACTCAAACCTTGGTACCTTTGGATCTGACATGGTAGTTGGTTAATCAGTTTTCCTTTTCATTGATCCATATCCTTTTCCTAAAATTTGAATTTGTCTCTTTCTCTCTTTTCTAGGTTTGTCTGCCTCATGGTCAGGACTCAGCAAACCCTTCAAATTTAACTTGTTTCTTTGGTCCAATAAAACACATGGACTGAAATGAAGGACTTACAAACTACACAATCCTGACTTAAAATATTCTGCCCTCAGACACAGCTGTGTGACTTGCGGGGGAATTTTAAGACCACATTTCAGGTATTTGCAAAAGCTCTTCTCCATTTAGAGGACTGTTAACAAAAACGAACAGCAAGAACATACTACACACGTTTTTTTTTTATCTACAGTTTCCACAGACACAGACACACACACCTACCTTACACAGGAACTTGACAACTATAGAATTATTTACCATTTTTTCTTTTTTGTTAACTGAGAGATGGAGCTAATCAATAAAGAGACAAAACAAACAAAGTTATAAGGAGCTGAAAAATATAATCACTCTAACAAAAAGAAATAAAAATAAAAGGAAACTGATAAAAAAAATCCCAGAATTAAAAAATAAATTTAAAAATAAAAATAATAATAAAAAATAGATTTAGTATTGTAAAGGTAGAGCATTTAGTTTTAATTTGGGGGTGGCCGGGGTGGTGCAGTGGTTAGCATTGTCACCTCATAGCAAGAGGTTCTCCGGTTCAAGCCTCATCTGGGGTGCCTTCTATGTGGAGTCTACATGTCCTATGTGGAGTCTACATGTCCTATCTGCTATCACGTTGGTTTCCTCCAGATGCTCTGGCTTCCTCACACATTACGAAGACATGCAGAAGGTGGACTGGACACTATAAATTGGAAGTAAGTGAGAGTGTGTGCGTGAGTAAGTGGTGCAAATGAACTACCGCGGCAGGTCTAGCCACCTGGTGAAAACCTTGGCCTAAGATGACTGCCACTGCGGAAGTGACACCCCGACACCATGTGCAAAATGAGAAATGGGGTTGAGAATGGATGGATGAAAGGTAGAGCATTTAGATTCAGCAGCAAGACCTTTGTCCAATCACAAAGGCAGAGAATGAGACCAGAGATAGTTAGGGAAACAAGTGCATTTTGGGAGGGACAAAAATGACAGGCGCTTGAGGCTGGAGCACTAGTTTTCATGGCTAAGATTCAATAAGCAACCTGAAGGCCCATCAGTCAGACTGGACAGACAGGACGAATAGGTTTCTACTAGACATGTAAGGAATTACAACTGACAAAAGCATGTCCAGCCATGACATTACTGTTAGAAAGTGTTAGCTGAAGCACTAGTTTTAAGAGTTTTACAAAAACAAGAAAATAAAGAGTTTAATTTTTGGGGGATCAGTTTTGTTGTTTAAAATCAGCTACCAAACCGATAAAATAATTAACCTCATTATATTACACTCTTCCAACAACAATGTTAGTATAACAGTTTTAACTTACAGTCAAACTTAAAAAATACACATTGGTGTCTTTATATAAAAACTGTTGTCTCACCCCATATGCCTCCTTACTTGAATCTGTTTTCAAACAAGGTGGTTTAGGATTATCTAACTTGAAGAGATATTTTATAGCTACACAAAAGTAAGGTTCATACAAATGCACAAGCAGAAGAGTCAAGAAGAAAAGGGATGATAACATGGGGGAGTTTGAAAGTTAAGGACAGAGTTGGATTTTGGATGCAGGTCATTGAGAACAACCACCACACAAAATATTACATTCATAAAGTAGCAGAAAGTATTCTAAGAACTAAGCCAACACAGGAATGGAAAAAGGATATTTTACCAATAGGGACTACTGCAAGCAGGAGTACAGAACATAGGCAAGGGGTGAATGAAGTTTACTGGAAAAATCAGCAAAAGTACCACAATTCTGGGGAGCATACAACTAGAAAGGGAAAGGTAATACAGCAGAATGGGGATATGCAGAAGTTTGGACTGCAGGTTAGAGACTGCCTTTCCTACCAGGGATTGATAGACTACAGGTACATGGGCTATTTTAATGAAAGACCAGCTCAGTAGTATTTTTAGCGGAATTGACAGCAAAAATCTCTGTGAAAAAGGGATACTTAGTAGGGCATATAAAATACTGCATGCTAACTATAAGACTCAATTAGGGGAGATTAGACAACAGTGGGAAGAGAAAATGAAAAGGAACTACAGAAAGGAACAATTGGAGGACATTTGTACAACTCCCAAGTGTTCAAAAAGTCCAGAAGGTTTAGCATTTTTGCATGGGCATTTTTATAACCCAAGCATACTTCAGAAAACTTTTTTCTTGGGCAGCTAGCAAATGTTGGAGATGTGATGGGGAAGAGAGAGAGATGCACTTGTTTTTGGGAATATAATGCGTTAGCAGAATTTGCAAAATTTCCTACAAAATACTTTGTCAATAATGCTGGACAAGCAAATGGTTGCAATTATAGGTTCATAGGTTGTACTAGGCTAGCTGCCCTTACAAGCCATTTTAAGTCTAACCAACTTTCCTTTTTGTGCTTGAAATAACCTATCCCATTTAGTTATAGATCGGTCTTACCCATAGTCAGTAATTATATATTACTCCTAATGAGAATAACTGGGATCATACATAGATAACTTGAGGGGACCCATGCATGGGATAAAGCATTTAGTAGCCTCATCTGTCCATTAGTACTACAGGGCGCACAGTCAGAGAAAAATGTTCTCTCTCATCCATAGATCTAAAGTTGTGCTAGAAAATGGACAAGGACGAACTTTTTGTTTTATGTGGATGGGGAATCTGTTCCACAGTAATGGTATCTTCTTCGAGATATACCTGTCCTTCCAAGCCATTCTGTTGATGTTGCAGAAGAGGTTTAGAACCCCAGACTGAGCATTTCTGATGCCATTTGACTTGCTGATGTGCAGTAAATCCATCAGTAATGAGTCAGATGATGTCTTAGGAGCATATTATCAATGTGGTAGCTCCCAGGAGCAGATAACCTCTCAAAGGATACAATAACACATTTTTTGGCATTTAGTTTTAGTCCATAATTTTGGCACCAGTTATTTAAGACAAACCTTCCTGCAGGATGGCCAAGTCATTAAAGGAAATAATTCTTCCGAGTTCTGATATAGGATCTGAATTGCACAGACACAATAAGGCCCTACTATGTTTAATGCTATTGAATGAAAAAAATCAGTTACTAGAAAATGGAAATCGAAATACAAACCAACTGCAACTGAAGTAATGAATATTGTAAAGGAGATAAAGAACTGGAAGTGGGATCTTTAGAAAAGAGAAGGAACAAATTACATAGAAATGAATTGGATTTGTGAAAAATACATGCAGAACAGCATTTCAGGAGGACTGAAATTTAAAGGAAGACAGGAATTGAACAATTCACAATGTTACAGTGATCGAAAAATGTTAAAATCTATATTACATGAAAATAAAAAAAATTAATATGGCCTGTTTTTTGTATTATATGTACCCATGCCGCTTTTAACAATAGCTAATACAATCAAAGCATTTCCTTAATGGATAGCATGAATATTTTTGCCACTGAGTTTTCAAATACTTTGTGTCTAACATCCCCCTTGAGTGTTCCTCTAGCCTGGTTCTAACGTCCTACTAGTATGTCCTTTGTGCACCAGAAGTGCAGAAACACTTTAATGCATAGATGACTTTCTCAGTATTACAGATATATTTGGAATTAACTGACATGATCTTGCCATTTACTACTTCAAACTATTGAACTATGTAACTGCAAAAGTCAGAGTTAAGTAGCCTAGTAAAATCTAACCTAAGTAAAATTGTTACACTGTATTCTCTTGTAATTACTACATTCAAAATTACTATCTCAGATTATCCTCTCTTACAAAACAGAAACAGATAAAGAATGCCTTTCAGATAAGAGTCATTTAATAGCAGCTGCCAACACTCCTTAACAATACTATATGATACTCTTTGACAAACATTTCTGTGAATCTCAGTTTGTCTTCCACATTACACATCATTTTGTTCCGCTTATCTTCCTTCCATTCCAGAAGTGTTTTTTTTCTTCATGTTAAAGTTCCCTAAATCATATTCACTATTGATAAATATGAAAACTATATAATAGATTCTTATAAGGAGTGTAATCTAATATTGTAGACTCTTCTGGCTTGCAATAAACTTCCCAAAGGGTAAAGTAGCAATCACACAGGTATGGCAATAGCTGGTTGCAGGCAAAAGGGCAAAGTTAACTGTTGGTTTTCTCTGCAGCTTGAAAAAATATATATACTATTTATCTACTCCTTCTGGTATTGCATACAAAATTGACAATATTTTTTTTTTGCTTTTGGACTTCAAAAGAAAAATAAATGGCAAGGCATACTTTTTATAGAAAAAGAAAACCTTTATTTTAAAATTTGGTACATTAACACCTAAACCAGGAATGATGCTGAAAGAGTACAACCTGACAGCGATAACGGGTTACTTGTTTTACTGATCAATTTTCTTGTTTCTGTAACACTCTTACAAGACATTATCTTAAGGGTTAAGTGGCATGTTTTAACGTTAAAGTTATTGCTGGTCTGGCTTTTGTCACATATACCATCTTCCATAGACTCTCTAATATGTCTTTCTTTTAGCTGCCTGGCAGCCTCTCAGTTCCCTGTGCAGCTGTATCTACAACAGTTGCAGAATCAGAAATACTTTCTTGATCCTGCAGGAAATTACTCATGTTACAACTGCATAGATAAACAGACACAACGCAGACCAAACACGTTACATAATTAGATATGACAGATATTATACAAACTTTTGTTACCCCACATATATGAACAGCAATGCCTTACACAGGTAGTGTTGACCACAGCCAAAGTATTAGATGAGTTTATTGTCACATACAGTAGTGACATGAAAGGGGGGAGCCTTTCGTGTTAATTAGCACGCGCACTAGGATACGGGGAATTGCATATTATGATACTTTAACTAAGGTATAGCATACTGCACAAAGGATAATTGCATTGTTGATTAATATTGCACTGAAAAAGAGATAAAAGACAGATAAAAAGGATGGGGAAAAAAAGATCACGGGTAAGAGTTTAACATTGCACTATGTGGTCTCCTTCAGTAATGGGGGTGGTGCTAAGATGGTAGGAGGTGTTACAGAGTCTGATGGCTGTGGGCAGGAAGAATTTCCTGTGAGCTTCAGTGGAGCACTTTATATTAATCAGTCTCCTGCTAAAGGAACTTCTCTGGTCCATCCACCACTGTGTTGAGTGGGTGGTCAATATTTTCCATATTACATTAACAACAACATCCTAAGCACGTAATCAGTCATGAGGGATTTGGGCAGCCAGGTGAATAGCAGCCTAACTTTTGACCACCATGCTGCTTCCATTGTACGGAAAAGCTTTCTACATAGCCCACATCATAAGTAAGGGCATCTCATTCTGGGACAAGGTCATAACATCCCTATACTCTTCCCTTATAAAGCCCATTATATAGTACAACGTCCATTTCGGCATGTACCTCGCAAAGCATGTGCAGCAGATGGAAAGACCACAGAGGTTCCTCACCAGGGGAATCCAAGGCCACAGATATCTACCATACACAGATAGTCTAAAAGCCCTATCCCTCTACTCAGTTTCATACAGACTCCTCAGAGGTGACCTCTGTCTGGCATACAAGGCGATCACAGACACCAACTTGATGTGACTGCTGCATATCCACAAGTCAAGCTCCACTCGAGTTACCCACATGCTCTACCTCAACCTGGTCTGTGACATTAACAAGACTTGTTGGCAGAACAGACTTGTGTCCCGGAGACTCCCTCATCTATGGAACAGACTTCCTCTCCACATCAGGCAGAGTAGCTCTTTACCCCTTTTTAAGCGCAACCTGGATAACTGGATGGGAAACAGAAAATATACCCCTGGGATTCCACCCATGTCCCTGCTGGACAGGGGCATCGGGTGCTGATTTGTCTAAACATGGGCTAAACTCTTGGCTAGGCTGATAAGGGCCTCAAAGCCAATAGCCTAGTAACATCCTATGAGCTTATGAAACCTCTGTAGAAGTATTCCCAACTTACTGTCTTCCATCGAGCGTAAATGCAAATTTGTACTGAGATCAGTGAATGTGGACTGACCACTATTAAAATATCTGCAAGAAAAGATAACATGATAGTTGGTAGTAATGCTAATTACTGACACAGTATTAACTAAAGAGGCCATCACTTAAGTAACTGTTCACAAATTGATAAATAGTTGCTAGACTTCACATACCATTTAGTTTCCTGACTGGCCGCATAAGAGAATCAATTTGCTTTATCAACAAGTCCTTCGTAAAACTTGCAGTCAGCATTCCTGGACTGTCAAACGTACGACCTTTCTGGATTACTTGGGAAAGGAGTATTTGCTTCTTTGTTGGGAAGGGGATTGGTATTGCTACAAATATTTCTACCCAAATAACCTTCCACAATTGGTGACTGTAGCTGCACAACTGTTCAATAACAATTGTTCACCAAGTTGATAATTTCCTTGTACAGTACTCCAATCACATTGTAATGTTTTGTTTGAAAACACTGTGAATATCTGACACAACTATTTGTTCTTCTTCTGTAATACAGTTACTACTCTTCCAAACTGCCCATCATTGTTTGGGAAATATTTCACTGTAATATACTTTTATGAGCATTAATTTGCCTCATGAGACCTATCATCGGGGCATAATGACAGACCTATATTTTCATTACAATAATATTATGGCCAATAATCATTTGAATTTGTAAACACTTTCTACTTCTTAGCTCTCTGTTGGTTGATGATTATAAAGAGTAATTCCCATTGTCTTCTGTGTCTTTATTAAAACTTCTCTCCTTTCAACTTTATTGTAATACACTGCTACTGAAGGAATAAACCTGTGTAACCATGGTCTCTCAATTGCTTCTACAAGATGAGCTCTTGACTCAGACATGTTCTTTTCCACACAAGTCAAAACAAATTCACGGAGTACAAATTTTCACAGGACCTCACTTCCACAAACATTTGTTCTAGTTTTGACAGCCTATCATCCAAATCCATTTAATTTTTTTTTTTATAACGTTTAGTTCCCATGCATCTTTGTTTCCAAACCAGCGCTATATTTTCTTTATTTACTGCATTTTATACTAATGTCCTATGATTTTTACATATGAAAAGGCCAAGACAATACACATCTAGCATTACATGGACATAAAATCTAAACAGAAAACTAAGCCCAGGTATTGAGTGCACTACTTCCTCCAAAACAATATTTTAAAATATGCTGTAATCTTCACTTACTTACCCAGACGTTTATCCCTCTCTTTCTCATTCCTTAACAGAGCGGAGATCTTCCCTTTAATAAACGTGAACTTTCTGAGTTAGAAGTGCTTCTAAAGTAATCATTTTAACAATAAATGATTAAAACAAAAAAACACAATAAGTGGATGAAACAAAACAGCAGTTAAGTCAGGCTACTTCAAACGCAAAAACAAAAAGCGGAGTTTCTATAAGATGTTTCAGGCTGTCTAGCAGAGCTACAGCTACATATTCTGGCACCCTGTGCCAAATCACCAATCTAGCAACCCTCACCTTTTCAGCTGAGGAGCAAAAAAAAAAAAAAACATCCACTTCTATTTGTTTGAAAATTATAGCAAACTGCTTGCTACATCTTATAAACACACACTTCAGCACTGACACCACAGTTACTATCAGCATTCATTTGTGAATGTCAGTAGTGCACTACTGACCAATCATCAAGTCTCAGGGTGACTGCCCCCTTCACCAAACCCTAGCTATGCCTCTGTTGGCTACAGTAGGAGAAAAGAGCAGTTGTGTACACTTACCATAAATGTAGATGTTAGAGTGTATTCACTGTTGCAGTCATTACATTTGGGTTATCTGCTGGCAGGTTGCCCTCAGTCGGCCTGATTAACAAAGTCTTGAGTCCTGCGTCGGATGTTGTCCCTTCTTCCATGATGTCAGGTCGTCAGGGGTATAAAACATGCAGCCGATGCCATTACATCAGTTTTTCTTGCCCCAAATATCAGGTGACCCCCAAATGGGGAGCAATATTTTATATTTTATATATATATATATATATATATATATATATAAAATAAAAAACACAAAAATATACCTCCAAACAAAAGCAAATACACCAAAAAGGCTTTTAAGCATAGTAAAAGAAAGTAGAGGTATAGTAAGAAAAAATAGGGGGCTGGAGGGAGAGTAACCAGGACTGCAACAGTGAATACACTCAAACATCTACATTTACGGTAAGTGTACACAACTGTAATATGTTCATCGTGTTTCACTGTTGCAGTCATTACATTTGGGTAGATTCTCAAAGCTATGGTTGGGAGGATGGATTTATACAGCATTAGGACCAGCTATAAGGCCCTGCAAAACAGCAGTGGCAAAGCCAGCTCTGGATTTAGAGAAAATTGGTAAGTAATAATGCTTGGTGAAAGCATGAACTGAACTCCAGGTAGCAGCTTCTAGAATATCCCTGGTAGGAACACCTCTGAGAAAGGCTGTTGAAGTAGATGCAGCCCTGGTGGAATGAGATCTGATCCCCTGGGGGATAGGTTTTCCATGGTGCTTACAACAGAAATGAATAGAATGGCTTATCCATTTAGAAATGGTTTGCTTTGAAATAGCCTTCCCCTCTGCCCCTGCAGCAAATGCTACCAGCAGTTGTTCAGATTTTCTTCGAGATTTAGTCCTGTCCAAGTAGAATCTAAGTTGTCTGTGTACATCCAATGAATGCAGAATCCGCTCACCCTTGTTCTGTGAATTGGGAAAGAAAGTTGGAAAATGAATGGACTGATTAAGAGCCACACTGGATACAAACTTGGGCATGAATGATGGATTAGACCTGTCCACATGAAAGATGATGAAAGGCTCCATTACCATAAGGGCCTAAAATTCAGATATCCTTCTAGCTGAAGAGATGGCTAAAAGGAAGGCTGTTTTCCAGGAAAGAAATTTTAAGTCTGCAGTAGCAGCTGGCTCGAAAGGAGGTAGAGTGAGTTTCCCCAATACAAAGTTAAGGTCCCATGCAGGGGTTGGAGCTCTCCTGGGTGGTCTCAAGTTTTTGCCACCTCTGAGATACTGCTTTAGAAGAGTATGAGAGAAGAGGGGGGGGGGTCTGTGTCGTAATGAGCTGAAATGGCTGAGGCATGGATTTTTATGGAAGAAAAAGACAGGCCCTTGTGAAGCATCTCAGTTAAGTATTGCAAAATCTGAGGTAAACTGGGCACTGATGTGCTCATCCCTTGAGACTGACTCCAGGCACAGAATCTTTTCCATTTGTCAGCATAGGATTTTCTAGTACTAGGTCTTCTCACCTCCAAAATGACATCCATCACAGGTTTGCTGAGGGATGCTAAGGGGGAATTTAAGTGATTAGTCAAGCTGCAAGACTCAATGTTTGGAGCTGAGGGTGCAGAATTTGGTTCTCCTGCCGAGACAGCAAGGAAGGTGTCTTGGGGCAGGTGCCACGGTGGAATGTGTGACACACTGCGCAGGAGTGGGTACCAGTGTTGGTGAGGCCAGTCTGGAGCAATCAAATTTGGTTTGTCCTGTTTGACTTTTAGTAGAACTTTGGAAAGCAGAGGCACAGGGGGAAAGGCATAGACTGATCGTTTTTTTCCAGCTGAAGGACAGAGCATCCACTTTCCAGGCTTTTTTGTGATGAGGTCTTGTGCAAAATTTGTCCAACTGGTAGCTCTGGGGTGAGGCAAAAAGATCTATGTCTGGGCTCCCCCATTTGCATGTCAACATGTTGAAAATCCGTGGTTCCAGTTTCCATTCGTGTGGGTCCATGAAATTTCTGCTTAGTTCATCTGCCAGAACATTCTGCTTTCCTGGCAGGAATTGAGCTTGTAGTTGTACTTGGTAGCTCAAGGCCGTGTTCCACAATGCCATGGCTAGTCTGCAGAGGGGGTAGGAATGTGTACCCCCCTACTTGTTTATGTACCACATAACTGTGGTGTTGTCAGTCTTTAGCAGTAACTGTCCTGGATGAAGGTGGTGTTGTCCGTCTTTAGCAGTAATTGTCCTGGATAAAGGTGGTGTTGTCAGTCTTTAGCAGTAATTGTCCTGGATGAAGGTAGTCCTTGAAGGCTGTCAGTGCATTCTGTACAGCTAGCATTTCTTTTTGATTGATATGAAGGTGCATTTGATTTGGGGTCCATTTGCCCTGAATGCACTTCCCTGCCAGACGAGCCCCCCCATTCATAGTCTGATGCGTCTGTAGTTAGGGTTTGGGTGGCAGGGGGTGGTGTGAATGGCAGTCCCTTGTTTTGGTGGCAGGCCTCTGCCCACCATAGAAACTCTAGGCACAGGCAAGGTATGATAGGAATCATTGTTTCCAGGCTGTAACAATGTTGACTCCATAAACTTTTTAAGTACCACCCAAGTTTCCTCATATGCAGTCTTGCGTATGGAATTAGAAGTATGCAGGAGGCCATGAACCCCAAGGCTTTCAGTATTTGCCTTGCAGATAGCAGGGTTTTTGTGGCCACCTGTTTGAAGTAAGTCACCAAATGAATTTGCTTTTCTGGCGTGAGGAAAGCCATCTGGGCAGTTGTATTCAAGCTTGCACCCAGGAATGTAATTTTTTGAGAGGGTACCAGTTGAGATTTCTTTTTGTTTATGGTGTACCCTAGACAAGTTAGAACTCTTTTTACAAATGCCAGATGTTTTAGAAGAATGGCCTGATTTTCTGCCTGAATTAGACAATCGTCCAGGTATGAATATATCTGAATATTTCTTTGCCTGCAAAATGCAATTACTGGAGCCAGGCACTTTGTGAATACTCTGGGCACAGTAGATAAGCCAAAGGGCAGTGCAGAGAACTGATAACGCATGCAGCCTGCTTTGAAGTGTAGGTATCTTCTGCAAGATTCCCTGATTGGGATATGTAGGTAAGCCTCTTAAGTCTAGAGTTGCCAACCAAGCATCCTTGCCTAGCATAGGAAGTAACTGGTGAAGAGTCAGCATCCTGAATTTTGGAATGTCCAGAAAGGTGTTTAGAGTAGACAGGTCCAGAATTGGACGCCATGATTTGTCTTTTCTGGGTACCAAGAAAAGTCTGGAATAGAAACTTTGTCCCTTTTCCTCTTCTGGTACTAGCTGAATAGCCCCCATGTTTAGGGGGGAAAGTACTTGTTTCTGAGCCTCTGCCCACTGATTTGGGGGCAGGTCTGGCCACCCGTTTGGAGTTGGCAGAGTGTGGAAATGAAATCTGTACCCCTGGGACACTATATTTAAAACCCATTTGTCCTGGGTTATAAGTTGCCAGTTTTTTGAATGAAAAGCCAGCTTTGCCCCCAAAGGGGCAGCTAAGAGGTAAATGCTTGGTAATTTTAAAGGGAAGTCATAGAGACTGTTTACCATAGGGTGGTGCCTTGTTGTTTACAGATTTGGAAGTGGAAGCACCCCATTGCTTAGTTCTGAAAGTCCCTTGGGACTGAAACCTGGTGCTTTTGGAATGTCTGGGTTTGGCTGGAGTGGCTCTGGAAGGAGCTGGAAAGGACCAGTTCTTAGTAGGCCAGTGCCTACTAAATCTGGGAGGTTGTACTTGTAAGAAATCTTTCACAGTTTGCATAGATTTAGCTTTATCTTCCATCTTTTTTAGAACTTCAGCCTTATTGCCAAACAGATAGTCCTCCTGTAAAGGAGCATCCAAAAAAGTTTTGCTTTAACATGATCAGACAGAGATTGCTCCTTAAGCCAAGCATGCCTTCTAAGCACAGACCCAATAACAGCAGCCCTGCAAGAAGCCTCTAAAGAATCAAAATCACATTGCAAAGTATGTTTGCCAACTTGTTCAGCTGAATGTAATAATTCCTGTAAATCTTTATTCTCCACACAATCAGAAATCAACATCATTTTCTGTTTAAGCAGTCCCATGATATGCTGTTGATATTTTAGCATATGGAATTGACAGTTTAAAGCCCTGATTGCTAAGGTTGCAGAAGTATAAACATTTTTACCCCATCTATCCAGCGCCCTGGAGTCTCTTATCAGAAGGGGTAGGATTTTTAGCAGTAGAAGCCTTAATGCCATTGGGCCCCTGAGAAATGGTTTCAGGGTCCGCAACAGGATTTTTGAAAAGGAATTTGTGGGACTCAGGAACCCTGTAGTACCTGTCAGGTTTGCTAGGGGCTGGAGACAAGGAATCAGGGGCCAAACTGGATTCTGAAAACACATCATCAACAATGTCTAGTACAGGAGGTATAGCCAAATGCCTATGCTGAGGAAGAAGGAAATCCCTAAGCCTCTTTTTGGATTCAGAGAAATCCTGACTTTCCCAGTGGAAATGTTCCCTTAAGGTATGTAAAGTTTCCCCAAAAGAGAGAGATCCTCAGGCGGAGAAGCAGAGGGAATGGAATCCTCTGCATCAGAGTTCTCATAAGTAGGTATGGACAAATCCAGATCATTAGAAGAGTCAGAAGAAACAGAGTCCTGTTCAGAGTCAAGTTCAATCCTAGGCCTCTTGGGGGGGGGGGGGTTTGAATACCCCTGATTAGTGTAATTAAATCTTCAACCATTTTGATCATTTGTTTTTTAGGCATAGTGGCCTAAACATGAGGCCTGGGCTTCGTTTTTTTTTAGACATAGATAGAGATTTAGGCCTTAGTACTGAAGTTGGAGTCGGTTTAATATGCAAGTCTGTAGGCCTGAATACACCCTCAGAAGCCGGTGCCTGCTCAGTGGCTCCGGACACATCCAAGGTAGAGACATCCACGGGTTCCATATGTAAAGTATCTCGCAGCATACCTGACTCCGAATGGGTCTCAGTAGAAACCTGCGAATCACAAGTAGTGGGTATCAGGGGCTGCAAAAGCGCCTCACTGAGTACCGGCGAACTGGCAACTGGCTTAGGAGAAGCATTGTCGGCAGTTTTGGACCTCAACGGCCTGTCTCTGTCTTTTTCTTTGCATTTTTTCAGTATTCCGGTAGTCGGATGGCTACCCAACGTCATTTCTGGATAATTAAACAGAGAACCAAAATATTTAGAAGCAAAAATGTACTGACAATGGATAGTGCGCTGATTAAATAAAGCACAAAACCGACAGCAAGGTACGTCGTGGTCAGGGCCTAGGCAAGGAATACAGTACAAATGAAAATCTTTATGAGGTACTTGCTTCCCATAAGTAATGCAATTATTAACTTTTACGGACATCGGAAAGGAGCAAGAAAAAGTTTCTCCAACGGGGTACTTAGCTTTTAGTTGAGGACTTCGGTTCTGAAACTCGAAAACAAAAATTTCAGTAGTCGGCCAACCGGCACGTGTGAACTGCTTCTGTTTCGGGCACCGCGCGGCAAGAAAGACTAACGTAATGGCATCGGCTGCATGTTTCATGAAAGAAGGGACAGCAACCAACACAGGACCCAAGACTTTGTTAATCAGGCCGACTGAGGGCAACCTGCCAGCAGATTACCCAAATGTAATGACTGCAACAGTGAAACACTATGAACATCTCTCACCAACTGAAGTAAACAATGCAAAAGGCTGAAAGGATTGCAAAGAAATACATGTTGGGGACCCAGGATATATATATGACTAATACCAGAACCTTAAAAATGATGGGGCACCAAAAGTGGAGCAAGTGCAGGCTGCAAAGAATCACACTAACATGCTGGTAACTAGAAATAACAGTTAATGGGCCACAGAATTCTGAACCAACTGCAGTCAGTCTAGTGCTATGTTGGGAAGCCATACTGAGTTACAGTACTGCAATTGTCTGCATTACTGTGCCTGTTAAATCAAAATTTATTGCCGTTTTCAATGTTACAATGCTTTTTTTTTTGCTATTTTCAGTTTGTTAAGTATTTACTGGTATTTTAAAGCCATCTGTTCTGCTTGTTCAGTTTTCTCACAAGCAGTGTTTAAATAACTAATCTGTTAGCTGTTTAAAACATTCTTTAGTCTCCTTGCTGATTATCTGCTGTTTTAAACATTTTTTAGTGTCTCTGCTATTAAACATTCTCTAGTGTTTCCCACCAAAACTAGGGTAGCTAGTAGCTGAAGCATAGTCCAGATGCAGGCTTGTTGCATCTGGGTTTGTTTGCAGTGGTTGTTTATTCTGAGCATGTTTTCCAGGCCATCTTGGATTGGAAGGGGCACACCATTTTAGTGAGAGGACTGTGTTGGACCTGGTCTGGTAAAGCTCGGTCACACTAGGGCTTGGAATAATCATCACTGGTCCTTCTGAATCCTTTTCAATTTTTTTTCAAGTTTTTAGCTTCTGGTATCTAGGCCCTGCATTTGAGCAGGTTCCTGCTTGTGTGTTCCACAGTACTGCACACTACTATGCAATTGTGCACAGAAGGCAGACAGTTAAATTCAACAATTTTTCTCTTAGATACTACTGTAGCACACTAGTGTAGCCCTCAGCCTTAGTGCTTTCCCAGTCAAAGGAATACTGCTAGTGGGCTGTAACCTATTAACCACCAGCAAAAAGAAAAAAAAAAAAAAGCAGAAACATCCAGTAACTGAGCTCCTTTGTGAATGATTCTGAAAAGCCACCCCTAGTGACAACAGTCTTCAACCTAGCATTATGGACAGTTGGACTACCCTGGTTTCTCCAGCCAACCTTGTTGACTAGAGATTGAGGCAGTGTAACAATTGCCACATATACACAGACAACCCTCTACTTATAACTCACTCTAGTACAAACTGTGAGAGATGTACCTACACCAAGAATCTTGAATCCAAGCTCTCTTGCACTGAAAACAGTAACATGGAAGAGGTTGTCAACTCACCCACCACTACATATGCACATAATACCATTACTCATACAAACAGTACGCATCAAACACAAAAATCTACATATGCGGAGGTTCTCTCGAAAAACTTACCTAAACACCAGAGACCTCCAAAACACAAGACTGCTAAAACTAAACACAGTCCCCACAATACATAGCAACACCAATGTCAAGCCTGTAAGGCAAAACACTCAAAAATCAAATTTTCTTCTAATTGGATACTCAATAGTGAGACACACAGATGTCCCACTCACCAGGCTGGACAAGGAAGAAAGTCATGGCCAGCTGCCTGTCTGGTGCCAGGATTCGTCAGATCATGCATGAACTCTGGTCTCTCTAACAAGTACCATTAGGACTCTGCTACAGTTCATGTTGGTGTGAACGACCAGAGATGTACTTCACTGGACTATATGAAGACAGATATAGTTGAGCTCTCGAAGTATGTGCCCAGGCAGGTATGTTCCTAGCCATGAGCAGCACACTACCTTCACCAAGAATGATGCCGCAGTATAAACAAAAAATGATTAATCCAATTATTGAAATCAGTTTTTGGTGTCATTCAAAGGGGATCCAGTTCCTGTCAGCATTGGGAGCCACAGCAGACAAACCTCACTGCTTTACCAGAGACCGTTTGCACCTGGCACCTCTACGTTCAGTTGCTGGCAAAGGCCCTTGCCTCCCCCCCATAGGGTCTTTTTTAGACAAGGTCTCAAAAACATTACCGATATGAAATTAGCCGACCAGAACAAAACAAGGGTCATGTTGCTAAATGCTAGAAGCTTAAACCAAAAACTGCACTCCCCAGAAGCACTTCTATCACTAGAAGATGTAGATGTCTGTGCAGTCACAGAAACCTGGTTCAAAGCCTCAAAAGAATATCCCAACCTTGCAAGGCTTTGCTCCTGCGGAATGGAGAACAGCAGCAGTTATTCCCCCTCCACAAAGGTAACCTAGCAACAGACATGGGGAATTACAGATCCTGAGCCTGACTAGCTTCATCTATAAGGTCATGGAATATATCATTATGGACCTCATAAATAAAGACATAGGTGATCCTGCCTGTTAAATCCAGTGGACTTCTTTGAAAATGTGATCAGGGCCACTGAAGAGGACAAATCTGTGCATACAGCATATCTCGACTTGGCAAAGACTTTCAACATAATCCCACATTCAGGCATTACCGATAAACTTAGCAAACTGAACGTAAACCCCTTTGTTGGAAGATGGGTTGCCAACTAGCTCACAAACCAGACACACACTATCAAAGTGGGTGACTCCACATCAACCAGCAGACCTATTACCAGCGGGGTGCCACAGGGGTCAGTGCTCGGCCCCCTACTGCTTGAAATATACTTCTCAGAAGTTCAGATCAAAACTAAGGGTTGTGGCTGACCAAGTTTGCAGATGGTTGTAAACTAGATGCAGTCATTGAATCCCCAAAGATGTCAGTATACTCCAGAAGGGTCTCACTCAGACCAACGACTGGAGTATTAGTCACAGTCTAAAACTGAATGCAAAGAAATGCATCATCATTCCCTTCTGCACAATGTCCCTTCACACTATCAAATCAACAATAAAACCCTAAGTACCCCTGAAGTGGTAAGGGACCAGAGATCACAAGTTGACTGCAACCTTAACTTCAACCACCATGTGCCTACTGTAGTAAGGAAGGCTTTCTATGCAGCACACGATTAGTAAAGGCGTCACCTTGAGAGCAAGAGAGGTTATAACCCCTCTATACTTGGGAGTAATCAGTCCCATAATTGAGTACAACACCCCATTCGGCATGTACTGTGCAAAACACCTGCAGCAACTAGAGAGATCTCAAAGGTTTCCAATAAAGATGATCAAGGGGCTCCAGCATGTGCCTTACACAGACCGACTAAAGTCCCTGTCACTATACCCTGTGTCATACAGACTTCTTAGGGGAGACTTGTGCCTGACCTACGGAGCAATCCACGACTCAAACCTAATGAACTTGCTGCATATCAGCAAATCAAACGGGACTAGGGCTACCCGTTCCAGGGACCTAAATATGGCCTGCGACTTAAATAGGACATGCTGAAGGGACAGATTAATCTCCCAGTGACTGCAGTGTCTTTGAAGCAGGCTACCAATTCATATGAAACAGAGCACCTATAACACTGTTCAAGAGGAACCTGGATGGGTGGCTTGGGTACCATAAATTCTTACCACGGATAGTACCCACAACCCTCCTGGACATGGGCAATCATTACTAAATGCAATCCTGGGCACTGACTAGCATTTTCATGGTATTAAATTGGGATGAAACTGCTAGGCTTAAAATGACCTCTGGGTCGATAGCCTAGTAATCTCATATGATCCTATGAGATGGGAAAAACAGGCCACTGACAAACAGAAAGAGATCTTGTGAAAAGAAATGGGTGTTTAATATGAATGATTTTCCTTTGATAAAAAACATGAAGGCTTGCCAACAGATAAGCTCTCTTCCTCAACGTCTTTATATTGCCCATAATAATAAAAAAAAAAAAAAAGCTAGAAACTCAAACTGGCATGATCGTCATGATCACTGTTTTTGAGTGAGTTAAGCTTCAGATGACTACTCGCCATCTAGATTTAGATCCATTCCAGATCTCCAAGTGAATCCACAACAGAAATCGCGGTCCTCAGGACTAGACAGAGAAACCTGATTAAAGACAATTATGAACGAGAGAAATACTCCCAACCAGATATATAACATACCCAGTTTTAGATCTCTCCACTTACATTGATACTATTATCCACTTTCAATGCTGAACTTCTCATCTCATTCCTCAAACTGAATTATTCACAAATCTCTATGAATCACAGGTCTATACATACCACTGGTAACAACATTCCCATCCTGGAAAAGATCTTCGCCAACATAAGACTGGAAACCATCTTGCTATGAGACATTAACTTAGATTGGCAAAAGACAGCCCTAGAAAACCCAGCAAATTCATTTTAGCTATACAGCTTCTCTCAATGGATTAAGACTCTACCGAAAATTAACAAGGCCACATCTAAATAATCAATCCTACACTGGATTCTAAAATTCACCCCAAACAATTTTGCCAAGGGTAGCAGCCTACCCAAAAGCGTAAACAACCACTAGCTAAGCTACATAAATCAGATACCCCAAACAGCCCCACAAGCTTCACCACTATAACACAGCCTGAAACTTAACTAACTTCAATAAAGAAACTTTCAATTCCAGCATGCTCCAGATCAACTAGGTTCCACTTAATTTTTTCCCCATGATGAAGCAGAAGAAGCATTTAATACAATATTTCTAAATATCCTGGCAGAGCAAGCACTTTAAGAACCAAAAAAGTGTTAACGAACCAGCCCATTGGGTAACTCAAAAAAAACACAACCCAACTCATGCAAATTAGAGATCAGACATGGAAATTATGGCTACAAGCCAAGTCTCAAACATCCTAGAAACAATATAGACAGTTAAGGAACCATAGTAAACAATGCATAAAACAAGAAAAAAAAAAAGCTTACTACAGCTACACCCAAAATTCATCAATCCAAAAAAATGTCTGGAAATCAAGTACATTGCTCAATCCTTGAAAAATCAACCCTAACAGGCCATCATCAACCAATAACTCCCAAAGCATTGCTTGATAGTTTAACTTACATTTTTCAAATACAGTACACAGTACCCTCCCTCTTACAAAACTACTACAAATCCAGTCATCCCACCACAATCTTACTCACTCCACTGCCAATATCAAAAAGTAAAAAATACCCAAGTACGACAAAAAACATTGCCCCTGACCAGCTTCCATCTAAATACCTCAAAGTCGCTGCAGACACCTTTTGTATATCCTGCCTCGATTCTAATAAACTTCTCTATTCAAGAAAAATAAGCTCCTTATGAAAAATATCCTACATAATACTCCACCATAAAAGGTGGTTCATCAACAGAGCTCAAAAACTACAGACCCATTGTTATTCACTCACCCTTATCTGAAATCTTGGAAAGATGTACTGACTCTCAACTTACTACATATATTACTTCTCACAATCTCCTCTTTCCCTCACAGCATAGCTTCAGACCCAATCACAGTACAACCACTGCCCTTCTAAGGTGCATAGATAATAAAATTACAATAAAAATTCAGGTCTTTTAACCTCCGCCCTATTCCTGGAGCTATCCAAGGCATTTGACAGTTAGTCATCAAATTCTCTTACTATGGGCTATCACCCTTATCACTTAAATGGCTTCTTAGTTACCTTACTGATAGGTCCCAAGCAGTGAAATGGCAAGATGATTTCTTCTCTTTCCTTACTATGTCCATTGCTGTCCCACAATGGTCCATTCTAGAACCACTACTGTTTAACTTACTTATCAATGACCTGTCCGATAAAGCAGCCAAGGAGGCCACCATAATACAACTGACCAAGGACTCCATTCCAGTATGTGCTCCAAGGACACTACCTATGCTCCAAGCACTCACCCAGAAATCCTTTTCCACATGAGCTTGGCCTGACAACTCAACTTCTACTGAATTAATCAATCAATAAATAAACCCACAACCCGCTCTCCTCCCAAAAAACTACCTTTAATTTGCTATCATTCAACAAAAACAATGCAGAACTGGCATCCCACACCAAACTACTAAGTATGAGTATACAGACCTACTTTACATAGTCAAACAACCAAAACATCTAACCTTAGAACACAAAGACAAATACATTGTAAGTTTACATAACCAAAACTTCATATTACCAAATGTTGTGAAGTCAAAACACCTACTGCGCATGTCCGAAAGCACTCATGAATGCAGGGACAGATTTACAATTAAACTGAAAAAAGAAAACAAAAATGTAGCCTTATCAATGGTTTTGCCCCCCACACCCCGTTCCACCCCAACCCAGGCCCAAATCCATCCTGTCCAACACAAACTGCTCCAACACAAATGTCAGAACATAACACACCCACTTTCTTCATCCCTGGGCAAATCAACAGCAGCAGCAAAACCAACCATCTTTTAATGCTAAATATCAATATTAGAAGTATCAAAAATAAAATACCTGAACTCCAGGCCACAATGGCACACTACTCCCCAGACATAGTTGCTTTAACAGAAACCTCGCTAAATAAAAACATAGCTAACTCAGAAGTTCTCCCTACCGGCTACAATATCATTAGACAAGACAGACCACTTCGTAAAGGGGGTGGAACTGCTTTACTGTACAAGTCCAACTTAACTGTCCGTCAATTACCAAACTCCTACCCCTAGCCCAATAATTGGGACATACTTATCTCTCTTCAACTTCACCCTAAAAAGGTCATCACCACAATTGTGATCTATATTCCAGCTGGTAATACACCTGCTAGCCTTGAAGACTTCTTATCCTGGTGTTCTTCCACATACTCACAAGAAACCCTTATTCTGGGGGACTTCAACCTAGATTGGTTCACCTGTATATCAGAACCACCAAGTCATTTAATAAATCTCCATGGCTACCAGCAGCTAGTCCAAATTCCAACTAGATGTGATAAAAATCTAAAAGGGAATCTATCCTTGACTGGGTCCTAACTAACAACCCCACATTGTACCCTCACAAAGGCAGTCTCCCAGACACCTTAAGTGACCACAACATAATATACTTTATACGTAGTAGAACAAGCATATGCAAAGCCACTAACTATATATCCACTAGAAACACAAAAACATTCTCTCCTGAGGTCCTCGACACTTTAACTGTGACTGGACCCCCCTAAAAACCCTCCCACTTGACCAGGCTGTAACATATTTCTACAACACCTAGACACTGTCACTCCATTGCACAAAATCAAGGTTAAAACCTCTACAAACCCCTGACTCAGTAAAGAAACCAAACACCTCCTCAAATCCAGAGACACTGCCTGGCTTTACTATCAAAAAAACAAAGAAACACAAAGCCTAACTAAGTACCAAGAACTGCGCAACCGTGCAAAAAACTGCATTAGGCTGAACAAAAACTCCTACTACACAACATTACAAACTAAATACCAACACAACCCCCAAAAATTTGGGAAAAATGTAAACCAGCTACTAAAATCCACCCAAAAGGCTACCCCCAAAACAACCACCCCCTGACACTAAAGTTCCCATCGAAACACAATTCAACTCCCACTTTGTGAACTCAATTCTATCCTTAGTATCACAGGACAGTTCCTTCCTCACTATCCCCCCCCCCCCAACACAAATAACACTAATAAAACAGTTTCCACATCAAAAGCATGCTCTCCAAACAAAAAACCTCATCAACAGCAGCTGACCTACTCCCCAGCTATTTCTTGAAACTCACAGCAGATGCTATTACTATCCCAGTCTCCACTCTCATAAACAGATCAATTGTTGAAAACTATGTGCCCAAACTCTGGAAAATATCCTGTTACACCCATACATAAAGGCGGGACCTCCACTGAACTTCATAACTACAGACCCATTGCTTTACTCTCCCCCCTGGCCAAAATCCTAGAAAAATGCATCCATACCCAGACGCTAAACTATCTCCTCGACAGCAACACCCTGTCACCTACTCAGCATGGTTTCAGACCTGCCCATAGTACCACTGCAGCCCTCCTTCTGCTTCACAGACACAATAAACAGTCTCAAAAATGAAGGCCTACAGGTGTCAACTCTTTATTTGGATAGTCCAAAGCATTTGACACAGTCTCACACCAAATCCTGCTAAACAAACTAAACCAATATCGCCTATCAAATTCCACTCTTACCTGGTTCCAAAGCTACTTAACTGACAAGTACCAAGCTGTGAAATGGGAAAATTCTCCCTCTCCTCAGCTGCCCATAACTATAGGAGTCCTACAGGGTTCTATCTTAGGACCACTACTATTCACAGTCTTCACAAATGACCTCCATACCTCCACATAGCATGCATCTATCATTCAGTATGCAGATGACACTACCTTAATCTGTACTGCACAAAACATTCTCACCCTCCTGAAAACAATCCAACTAGCATTCTCGGAAGTTGAAAACTACCTTACCAAAGCCCAACTTATCCTCAATCCAAAGAAAACTCAGCTTATGATAATAACCATTTCTAACAAAAACACTTGTAACAGTCAATTCACTATCTACTCCACAAATGCTACTCCAATCACTTCAGTAGCACCAGCTAAGCTATTAGGAATAACCACAGACTCCCACCTAAAATTTGATAGTCATCTCAACTTAACTATTAAAAAAGTACATGCCAAACTGGGATCACTCTACCGTATCAAACCATTTCTTACCAACAACACAAGATCAGCCACTGCTCGCTCCCAACTTCTATCCACCCTACTCTATGCATCTCCCACTCTGACTAATCTCAACAAAACTGAACTAAGCAAAATGGAAGCCTGCTATAACAGGATTGCCCGCTTTGCTGCAAATTGCTCATATACAACTCATCACTGTACTGCTTTGAGACAGCTCCACTTGCTTGAACTGCCCAACCTCCTAACTTACAATCAGCTCTGCCTCTGTCATTCCATCTATTACCTCCCCAATAAGTGTCCTGCCCTCAAAAACCTAGTACAACATCATTCAGCCAAAAGGAGCCTACTACTAGAAGTCACCAACAGCTTTGGAGACACACTATATAGTATTTCAGTGGCTAAAATATGGAAATCTCTCCCCACTAGCATACAAAACACATCATCCAAAGCCTCCTTTAAAAACCTTATTAGGCAACATCTCAAGAAAAGTTAGCAGTGCCAAGATTGCTCCCAAGGCTAGTGAAAGCAGATATGGTACACATATTAAACCTATAGTACTTGATAAGAGTTTTCACTCTTACTCACAAACACTGGCTAATCTACAATGTATGCACTGTACCTGTATACTATGTATGTATTCTACCTATGTTCCAAATTTCAGCTGTACACCACAAATCTGTTAGCTAGCTTTATTTTTAAATTAATAATTTTTTTGTTTGTCCTCTCCATTGTAACTGTTGATGTGCCGCATACTACTGTAAAAACATGCCTTTTGTAATTTGTGTGTATACTGATCATGTCTAACTAAATGTATCTGTAATTTTTCTTTGTGGAGCTTTTCTCCCTGGGCCTCTGCTGAAAAAGGGCCTTTTCGGCTCAGACAACCCCGGTTAACAAATGTAAAATAAAATAAATAAATAAATTAAAAATTAAAAATATACCAACTCCGAGATTGCACTACAGTGGTGAAAAGGGTAAATTTCCCAATCCTCACTGTACCACAATCTCCATTCTATTTGTTTTCTTTGTTCAAACAGTTGATAAAGCTACATTTTTGTTTTCTTTTTTCAGTTTGATTGTAGAATCTGTTCTTATGAATGCAGCGCGATCTGCATTCATAAGAATGCTTTCTGGCATGCACAATAAAGGTGCTTTGACTTCACAACTTTTGGTGAACTGAAGTTTTGCTTATGTAAACTTGAAATGTATTCATCTCGATGTTCTCAGGATTGACATTTTGGTCGTTCGACTACATAAATTGATCCCATTACACACATCACCTAAAATTTTATCTCCACCTTCAGCAAGCCATAAAGAGGATGAAACAAACGTTAAGCTGCCTCTATACAATAAAATTGGAACTCCCTGATAGATACCTTACAAAAATGATACAAGACCTAAATAACATGTCCTGCATGGACTGACTCAAAGTTCTGTCCCTATACTCAGTATCCCACAAACTGCTAAGAGGTGACCTGTGTTTGGTATACAAGGCATCCTTCACCCACCCCATTACTGATGGATTTACTACACATCAGCAAGTCAAATGGCATCAGAAATACTCTGTCTAAGGATCTAAACCTCTTCTGTAACATCAATAGAATGGCTTGGTGGGACAGGTACCTTTCACAGAGGATACCGCGGCTACGAAACAGATTCCTCAGCCACATAAAATAAAGTTCATCCCTGTCCATTTTCAAGTGCAATGTAGATCTATTGAAGGGACAAGAAAATTTACCCCACGAATGTTCCCCTGTACTACTAATGAACAGATGAGGCTCCTAAATGCTTTATCCCATGCATGGGTCCCCTCAGGTTATCTAGAGTATGATGCCAGTTATTCTCATTAAGGGTAACATATAATTATCTAACATGGCATGGGTAAGGCAAATCTATAACCAAATGGGAAAGCTTATTTTGAGCACAAAAAGGGAAACTGGCTAGGCTTAACACAGCTCACAAGGGCAGCTAGCCCAGTACTTGCCTATGAACCTATAAAACACTACATTACTGACTCGGATTGACAGAGTACAGCCACTTCTTTTCTACTCCCTACCCGATTATATGGCTCTGTTCTCCTGACGAATCTCAACTCCTCTATCAGCCAAACTAGTACTATGCTACAACAAAGTAGCCAAATTCTCAACCAACAATATAGGTGACAGCACTGCCTCTCTCTCTCTCTCTCGCCAAACAACAAAACTGTCACAAACTAAATAATTTTCTACTGTACTTACAATTATAACCTTCAAACTACTGTACAATCTTGAAAAATTCCCATCTTGTCACTACATCATTCAACATTACACTCCTAAGAGACCTCTGTGCTCCACTGAGGAATCATTACTCTCCATAACAAAACCTAACAATGCAGGAGAATCCCTGTATTTACAATATATTCCTAATAGCTGGAATACCATTCCACTCCACTTACAAACAGGCTGCAACCTGAAAGACTTTAAATGCCAACTGAAGCAAAACTTGATAGATAAATGGCTCTTTACCTGCACTATCCTTGGTTAAACTGGTACGGATATCCCTTTATGAATTTGTGCCATAACTCTCGACTGCACAAAACTTAATGTACTATTATCACAACTAACCCTCCCATCATCATCTCATGTTCTTTATCTTCCTTGAGCCTCCTCCCCTCCTTCCTAACTAACTCATCTTCTTATGTCGTAGATTTTGAACAGGTCTTTATAGTAGCAAGTATTCTTACATACACCCTGACAATCTATGCATACTGATGATATTGCACTGTATGTACCTACGCCTTGTACTTAAAAAAAAATCATATACAACCCATATAACTTATTTTTAACTGAAACAGTCTATAAATATTTAAGAACTGGCACTTAAATAATAACGGTTTCTTAATAAGGCCTTCACCTGCTTTTTAAGTTAACAATTAATTTCACCAGCCTGATGATACAAAGACCAGGCAAACTCTGTGCAAATGATGACCTAAAATTGGAATGGACTGGGACCTCTAGTAGGAGTAACAGTATAAAGTGGATGGCAGTCAACAATCCTATTCCAGCAGAGGGTTTGAGGAGAACTACTGCCTGTGTGACTCACACTGGAAACTAGGCCTTGAAGCCTAGCAATTCAAGGGGAAGCGATGGACATATTGCTCTCACTGCACATCACTCTCCCTTCCAAGGGCAGGGACTATGATTGATGACTGTCACAGGATAATGGCTCCCATTCTGCTGCTCCAGACAGGGTCTTTGATCCCTGGCTCTGGGAGTTTCACTGCAAACACAACTCCAACAAGTCAGGGAGCCTGCATAGTGACGGGACACATTCAGGACTGTCTGGTTGGAGTTAGTACAGCCCTGTGGGAGAGGAGAAAGTGTCTGGGAACATAGCCAGAGGGATAATGGCAGGATTTGGGAGTTAGTGGGAGAGAAACATTTGCTTAATTAAACTAATCAATGAATAATTTAAAACCATATAAACAGTACTCTGCTTCAAATTATCTACAGCTAGCCTTTCAAACAACACTTAAATTCCTTTTCAATAAAATAGTCCCATTAAATAGTGTACCAACTAAAAAATATTCCAAAGTTCTTAACGTTTCTTGTTCTACCACTGAGCTCAAACTTAAAATATATTTAGCTAGCACTACATGGTGAAAATAGATGGGATTTATGATCACCATACATGCTTAATCCGGACACAATAGTGTATTCGCCAATTTACTAAAAGTGGATCAAGAGTTTCTTGCTGTGAGACAATGAAGAAACTTTTCTGTCTGAGTAGACACAGAGCCCTTCATCGCAAAAGGTCATAAAATCTTTAAGTTATATCTATGAGTTGGCATAGAACTCTCAGCTATGAGTAGGCACATGACCTCTTTTTAATAGGCTTCATATTAATTAGAACCATAAAGAGCTCATAAAAGCCCAAATTGTTGCTTATGCAAATGCAATTTTCCACCATCTGCTAAACTCTTGCACTTGTGCTGTACTACTAACCAGTCAAAGTCCTGTATGCCCACAAAGGCTCCCTTCACTTTTCAGCATTTGATGCACTGCCAATCCCGGTCACTCTTCTCTCCAGCTCATCAATAACATTAAAATCAGTTTATCATAACACACCACTGTCTTAAACAATGACAGATCGAGAGCTCTTCTGGAGAAACACAATTAAATTTTATTACTGCATATCAACATTTACAGTTGAATTGGCATCCGCTGTGCTGACATGGTTAACTGGTACTGGTTACCTTTAAGGATGTATAACAGAGTTGACTTTATATGTACTACATAAAAAAGACAAGCTGTACACATGCTACATATAATGCTTCCTACATCTGTACCATGTGCCCACAACCTGATCTTACATGAAGCCTGGATCCCATCCTTCCAGTTGCACATGTTTATTTGGCTCACCTGTGCTACTCAAATCATCTTTCAGGCAAATAAAATTCTCAGATTCCAGTTAAATTTGAACCAAATGTTCATCAACATATGAGCAATGTGGTGGCAAGTCAGTAACACTCTGTGCGATAGGCCTTACACATCAGGGCAAAGTGCCTTCTTAAATTTAGATGAGCACTTGTGCAGAGTATATTGAAGTCAACAGGAATCATTAATGTTTCTATCCAGAACATAACTAGATACAAGAACCAACCTCCATATTCAGGGGTTAACACACCTGCTTTACAAACAACTAGATTGACAAGAAATAATATGCATTTTAACTTGGACACTTAGCAAGACATGCACAACCTCTTATAAGCCGTAAATGACAATTATTATTACAGCCACAAGACAAAATGTTGAATTTCAGTATGTTTATAAGTACACTGCCAAACCTGCTGGGCAGTAAAGATGAGGTACAGAAGTGCAAAATCAGAGATGCAGAGTTAAACAAAAACTTAAAGAATGTGATACTGCTGAGGCACAGAAAGCATGCTTAAAACCTATTTGAGAATGTGTGCAGTTGGAAAGTCTGGCATCCCTGGTATGAATTACTGCTGAAAAAGGTCTGAGAAACTATTTCACTTACCTGGTTAACAAATGCATACATTAAAAACAATTTTTTAGCAAAAAAAAAAAGTCACCGCAGTGCAAAGGTCTACCAAATAAAATCTACAAAAGTTAATACTCTTCATTTGGCAGACTCAGAGACTATTAGTCAAGCCATGCAATGCTGTCAGCACAAAATAATCATGATTTATTGAAAGAGTATGCAGCCTTTTAAAGTTTTAATGTAGTACTTAAGCAAATAAATGAAACAATAATGTAGCAACATATTTTAGATACAACAAAAATGTATGCAGAAATGACAAAATATTTTGAGATAGCCTCTACTACAGCTGCATAATTCTTCTTAAAAGGAGGCAGAAAATTAAATAGCTTTAGAAACAATAACGTTATAGAACAATCAACAAATAACTTTAACCAATTATGAAAAAGTAATCTGGAAAAAAAGGCCCATATGAAACTTGCTGTTTAATCCCCTTTTACCTTGTTGAGCCAAGCCTGCATTGCAAACTCATTTCAAATGTCAAAAGCTGGTTATTAAAGACACCCTCATGTACAAGCCTTTTAACTGCATCCAACAATTAAAAGAAATCATGCCTTGTTCCCAGAAATGCTTTTAGATATCCAGTCCGTACATTCTTACCACATACACTGGTAATATCCCAGTTTCAAAGCAAGTTACCACTTTATACATTTATTTGTCCTGATTTTCTAGATATACATTTCAGCCAATAAACCAGATACATGCAGACATCTTGCTCAACAGATTTGGCAATCCACTGATCTGAAAAAGCGGGGCTGACTAAAATGAAGGTGCTTACTGTCAAAACTGACCATACACCAGACTTCTAAAATTTGAGTAAGATCATTAAGGGCAGCTTACATCCGGCATCCCCTAGCCTGTACACGTACACACACACAAAGACTTGTTACAATTAAAATAACCAAGAGGTATTTCCTGCTGCTCCTGCTGCTGCAATAAAGCACCTTACCTAACCTAATTCTGGCCAGCATACCCTTGTTTAATATTCTTTTACTTCTTATTTAGTACAGGCGCCGCTGTCTATATTATCTTATTCTTTTTAGGTCTTCCATGCCAGACGATTTTAGGCAACATAATGCATGGAAGAAATAGAAAAATCAATCATGCTAACAAAGATGAATATAATACTTAAATCACCTTAAATACTCCTACAAGTCAGCAAAAAATGTAGATAATCAGTCTGTTGCATCTACACACTTGGCTCACCTTAGTTAGTCCATGTTATTCCAGAAAACTATAAATAAATCTAGCTAACAATATTTCCCAAACTCTAATGCTAATAAACAAACTGTTACACACACTTAAGCCACTTATCTTAGGAATCCACTCAAATTTCCTAAAAACTTAACCCAATTTACCCCAGAGGCTACCACTCATTGCTTACTGCACTACTCTGTATGCCATTTCACAGCTATTCACCACAAGGTTGCATGTCCTTATCCTGAAAGAACAGACATCACATGCAACATTTTCTATTCCATACCTTTCTAAATCTGAGCATCCCAATCCTAGCTAAACATCTATCCTGTACTCAATCATTTAATATTTAACACTTAGGATCCTACATTGCTTTGTTAAGCATACCCTTAACCTATTTCACCCAAAGGTCTGCACATCTAGTTCAGCTAAAAATACACAAATCAAATGCCAACTTCTATCCCCTCAGAAAAAGGCAGAGAGTCGGGCATCAAATCTTAAAATATTGTGACCAGTATGGAAATCTTTCCCAAGTTACTAGAAAGAAAAAAATGTACTTAAAGGTGAGTATTGGGTTCACTGTTTTAACTACACAAATAAAAACACTCATAAGAATAAACTACAAAAATTAAAATCAAGATTCTCAACTCATAACTGAATTCATAAGCAAATGGGGTCTCAAGCTAAAAATTAGCATGTACCACATCATAACCAGACAGCTAAAAAGACTAAAGTTTCAATGTAGTACTGTATCCACACCACTGAACACACCTGAGTTTTTCAAGGAATGACCATCCAGTTTTTTCAGCTACATTCTGAATTTGGAGAGGTACATCATCATGCAAACCAATGCCAAGGGGCTACCAAGTGGTGAAGAATTTCACGCTTACATTGTAGAGTAAAAAGTCTTTCCCTTTCTGTAATCCATTTTCCTAATGTGCAGTCAGCTTACATGCTGTTGCTCAATATAAGGCTGCTCATATCACTGTTATTCAAGCTTCACAGTTGAAGTTAACAAATGTTTTTATAACTCCATAAAGAAGTTGGTTTCAATTTGCATATAGAGTACTAGTTATGTTTGCTGGGCTCGTTGCGACATGAAGAAAGCAAGACAGCTTTTTACGGACTATAGCCGTTCACTTTCTCTCCAAATTAAGGGATTTCCAGTGTGAATACAGTAAGGGAGTGAGGGGTGCTGAGGGGGGGTTGACCCTGCAAATACATGCACGTGCAGAAACACAGACAGGCTTAGAGAGAGAGTGAGAGAGTGAGACAGAGACACAGAGAGAGAGAGAGAGAGAGAGAGAGAGAGAGAGAGAGACACAGAGAGAGAGAGAGAGAGAGAGAGAGAGAGAGAGAGAGAGACACAGAGAGAGAGAGAGAGAGACAGAGAGAGAGAGAGAGACAGAGAGAGACAGAGAGAGACAGAGAGAGACAGAGAGACACAGAGAGACACACAGAGAGACAGAGAGAGAGAGAGAGAGAGAGAGAGAGAGAGACACAGAGAGAGAGACACAGAGAGAGAGAGACACAGAGAGAGAGAGAGAGAGAGAGAGAGAGAGAGAGAGAGAGAGAGAGAGAGAGAGACACAGAGAGAGAGAGAGAGAGAGAGAGACACAGAGAGAGAGAGAGAGAGACACACAGAGAGAGAGAGACACAGAGAGAGAGAGAGAGAGAGACACAGAGAGAGAGAGAGAGAGAGAGAGAGAGAGAGAGAGAGAGAGAGAGAGACACACACACAAGCAAAGAGAGAGAAAAAAGTGAGAGAGACAGGCAGGTAGGCAGACACAGAGAGTGAGAAACAGGCGGAGACACACACACGCACACAGGCAGAGAGACAGCAAGAGACAGATTGCGTGCAAGACAGAAACATGCCAAGAGAGAGAGCGAGAGACAAGCAGGCACAGCGACAGCGAGTAAGTGAGAGAGAGGCAGGCAGAGAAAGAGGGACAGGCAGGCAGAGAGAGACAGGCAGGTAGGCAGACACAGAGAGTGAGAAACAGGTGGAGACACACACATGCACACAGGCAGAGAGACAGCAAGAGACAGATTGCGTGCAAGACAGAAACATGCCGAGAGAGAGCGAGAGACAAGCAGGCACAGTGACAGCGAGTAAGTGAGAGAGAGGCAGGCAGAGAAAGAGGGACAGGCAGGCAGAGAGAGACAGAGAGGCAGATAGAGAGACACATATGGGCAGAGAGAGACACCCACAGACACAGAGATGGAGAGAGATGGGGGCAGGCAGAGAAAGGTGCAGAGAGGCAGGCTGAGAGAGAGAGACACACACAGAGGGGGCAGACAGGGAGAGAGAGGGGCAGGTAGGCAGAGAGAGAGAAGGGGCAGGCAGAGAGGTGCAGAGGGGCAGTCAGAGAGAGAGAGAGGGGGGGCAGGCAGAGAGAGACACAAATGCACATACAGGCAGAGACAGAGACAGGCAGAGACAAACACACATGCAGGCAGAGACAGAAACAAGCAGAGAGAGCGAGAGACAGGCAGAGACAAACACAATGTCAGAGAGATACCACAAACACAGACAGAGCGTGCGAGAGACCAAGAGACACACACGCAGGCAGAGAGAGAGTGAGACACACACACAGGCAGAGAGAAATCGTGCAAGACAGCAAGACAGAAACAGGCAGACACAGCAAGAGTGAGACAGACAGGCAGGCACAGTGACAGCCTGTGAGTGAGAGAGACAGGCAGGCACAGCTACAGCCTGTGAGCGAGAGAGACAGGGAGGCATTGAGAATGAGAGGCAGGCAGGGAGAGAGAGGGGCAGGCAGAGAGACAAAGAGAAAGAGATGGGCAAACAGAGAGAAAGGAGCAGGCAGAGAGAGAAAGAAAGGGCAGAGTGGCAGGCAGAGCAAGAGAGAGAAAGGGGAAGAGGGGCAGGCAGAGAGAAAAAGGGTAAGAGAGACAGGCAGAGAGAGTGGGAAGAGGAGCAGGCAGAGAGAGAGAGAAAATCACACAGAGACAGTCAGAGAGAGAGGCAGGCAGAGAGAGAGACACAGGCAGAGACAGACAAGACAGAGAGAGACGCTCGCAGTCAGGGACAGAGACGCAGACAAGCAGGCAGAGAGACAGATAGAAGCAGACCACATGTGATAAGCAGACACACACAGGCAGAGAGAGAAAGACACACAAACACACAGGCAGACAGAGAGAGCAAGAGACACATGCAGGCAGAGAGAAAGTACGAGAGAGCAAGACACATGCAAGCAGACAGAAAGTATGCAACAGAGCATGAGAGAAACAAGCTGGGAGAGAGACACAGAGAGAGAGGCAGACACATCAAGAGCAATTGAGCAAGAGAGACAGGTAGGCACAGGGCAAGCAAGAGAGACACACAGGCACAGCAAGTAAGCAAGACAGACTGGAAGCAGAGCAAGTAAGAGAGGCAGACAGAGTGAGTGAAAGAGGCAGGCATGCAAAGACAAAAGCAGTGAGGCAGAGAACCAGAGAGAGACAGGCAGGCAGAAAGAGAGAGAGAGAGAGAGAGAGAGGGGCAGGGAGAAATACAGTAAGAGAAACAAAGACAGAGAAAGAGAGAAAGAAAGAAAGAGACAAGAAGGCAGAGACAAAGACATAGGCAGTCAGATGGGCAAAGAGAGAGAGGCAGGCAGAAAGAGAGATGCACAAAGACAGAGACACATGGACAGAAAGAAAGAGACACCCACAAACACAGAGATGGAGAGGGGGCAGGCAGAGAGAGAGGAGGGAGCAGGCGCAGTGAATGAGGGGGGCGGGCAGGCAGGCAAAGATAGGGGGAGAGACAAGCAGGCAAAGACAGTGGGAGAGAGAGGCAGGCAGACATGCAAAGAGAGACACATGGACAGAGAGAGACAGACATACACACACACACACAGATGGAGAGGGGGGCAGGCAGAGATAGAGAGAGGGAAAGTGAACATACAGGCAGAGAAAGACAAGACAGAGAGACAAGCAGGCAGGCAGAGAGAGACAAGCAGTGAGAGAGAGACAAAAAGGTAGAAAGACACACAGTGAAAAGAGGCAGACAGACCAAGACACAGGCAAAGACAGAGAGAGAGAGACACACACACACAGGCAGAGAGAGACACACACACACAGGCAGAGAGAGAGACACACACACACACAGGCAGAGAGAGAGACACACACACACACACACACACACACACACACACACACACAGGGAGAGAGAGAGAGAGTGAATGAATGAGAGCAAGAGAGGCAGGCAGGCAGAGCGAGCGAGAGAGAGGCAGGCAGGCAGAGCGAGCGAGAGGCAGGCAGGCAGAGCGAGCGAGAGAGGCAGGCAGGCAGAGCGAGCGAGAGAGAGGCAGGCAGGCAGAGCGAGAGAGAGAGGCAGACAGAGCGAGAGCGAGAGAGAGGCAGACAGAGCGAGAGCGAGAGAGAGGCAGACAGAGCGAGAGCGAGAGAGAGGCAGACAGAGCGAGAGCGAGAGAGAGGCAGGCAGGCAGAGAGCGAGAGAGAGGCAGGCAGGCAGAGAGAGAGAGAGGCAGGCAGGCAGAGAGAGAGAGGCAGGCAGAGGGAGAGAGAGGCAGGCAGGCAGAGAGAGAGGCAGAGAGAGAGAGGGGGACAGGCAGAGAGAGACAGACACAGTCAGGCAGAGAGAGAGGGAGAGAGACAGACAGGCAGAGAGAGAGAGAGAGAGAGACACAGAGAGGCAGAGAGAGAGATGCACAGACAGAGAGAGACACACACACACAGGCAGAGAGAAAGAGAGGCCGAGAGAAAGAGAGACACACATAGGCCGAGAGAGACACAGAGACACAGACAAACAGAGAGAGACAGACAGACAGAGAGAGAGAGAGAAGTGAGACAGAGAGAGATGAGGCAGGGAGAGAGAGAAAGAGGGGCAAGCAGAGACGAGAAAGAGGCAAGGCACAGAGAGAGACAATGACACACAAACAAGCAGAGACAGAGAAAGAGGCAGGAAGGAAGAGAGAGAGAGACAAGGACACAAACAGGCAGAGAAAGAGAGACAAGGACACAAACAGGCAGAGAGAGAAAGACAAGGGCACACAAACAGGCAGGGAGACAGGCACAGACAGGCAGAAAGAAAGAGAGAGAGAGAGAGAGAGGCACAGGCAGAGAGAGAGAGAGAGAGAGAGGCACAGGCAGAGAGAGAGAGAGAGGCACAGGCAGAGAGAGAGAGAGAGAGAGAGAGAGAGAGAGACAGGCACAGTCAGGCAAAGAGAGAGAGCGACAGACAGGCAGAGAGAGAGACAGGCACAGAGAGGCCAAGAGAGAGACACAGGCAGGCAGAGAGAGAGACACACAGGCAGAGAGGCAGACAGAGAGAGAGACGCACACAGACAGAGAGAGAGACAGACAGGCACAGACAGGCAGAGAGAGACAGACAGACACAGGCAGGCAGAGAGAGAGAGAGACACAGGCAGGCAGAGAGAGAGAGACAGGCAGGCAGAGAGAGAGAGAGACAGGCAGGCAGAGAGAGAGAGAGAGAGAGAAAGACACAGGCAGGCAGAGAGAGAGAGAGAGAGAGAGAGAGAGAGAGACACAGGCAGGCAGAGAGAGAGAGAGAGAGAGAGAGACAGAGGCAGGCAGAGAGAGAGAGAGAAAGACGCAGGCAGAGAGAGAGAGAAAGACGCAGGCAGAGAGAGAGAGAGAGAAAGACGCAGGCAGAGAGAGAGAGAAAGACGCAGGCAGAGAGAGAGAGAAAGACGCAGGCAGAGAGAGAGACGCAGGCAGAGAGAGAGACGCAGGCAGAGAGAGAGACAGACGCAGGCAGAGAGACAGGTACAGACAGGCAGAGAGAGACAGGCACAGAGAGAGAGAGACATACACGCAGAGAAACAGAGAGAGAGACATACACGCAGAGAACAGAGAGACACAGATGGGCAGGGAGAGACAGAGAAAACAAAACAGGCAGAGAGAAAAACAGAGACAGAGAAAAAAGATAGAAACACAGACAGGCAGAGAGAGGGGGGGAGGCCGAGAGAAATAGAGACACACATAGGCAGAGAGAGATAGAGACAGACAGAGAGAGAGACAGAGACACATAGAGAGACAGAGAGAGAGAGAGAAGTGAGACAGAGAGAGAGGGGCAAGCAGAGAAGAGAAAGAGGCAAGGCACAGAGAGAGAGAGACAATGACACACAAACAAGCAGAGACAGAGAAAGAGGCAGGAAGGAAGAGAGAGAGACAAGGACACAAACAGGCAGAGAGACAATGACACACAAACAAGCAGAGACAGAGAAAGAGGCAGGAAGGAAGAGAGAGAGACAAGGACACAAACAGGCAGAGAGAGAGGCAAGGAAACAAACAGGCAGAGAGAGAGGCAAGGAAACAAACAGGCAGAGAGAGCCAAGGGCACACAAACAGGCAGAGAGACATACAGGCAGAGAGAGACAGACACAGACAGGCAGAGAGAGAGGCACAGACAGGCCGAGGGAGAGACAGGCACAGACAGGCCGAGGGAGAGAGAGAGAGACAGACACAAGCAGGCAGATAGAGAGACACACACACACACACAGGCAGAGAGAGAAAGAGAGACAGGCACAGACAGGCAGAGAGAGAGAGAGAGACAGGCATTGGCAGGCAGAGAGAGAGAGAGAGAGACAGGCAGAGAGAGAGAGAGAGAGAGACAGGCACTGGCAGGCAGAGAGTGAGACAGGCAGAGAGAGAGAGAGAGACAGGCACAGACAGAGAGACAGAGAGAGACAGATACAGACAGAGAGAGAGAGACATACACGCAGAGAGACACAGACGGGCAGGGAGAGACACAGAGAGAGAAAGAGAAAACAAAACAGGCAGAGAGAAAAACAGAGACAGGCAGAGACAGAGAAAAAGATAGAAACAGACAGGCAGAGAGGGGGGAAGAGGCTGAGAGAGAGAAATAGACACACACACATAGGTCGAGAGAGAGAGACAGGCAGGCAGTGAGAGACACAGGCAGGCAGGCAGAGAGAGAGAGAGACAGGCAAAGAGATAGGCACAGACAGGCACAGAGAGAGAGAGAGAGAGAAAGAGAGAGAGAGAGGCACAGACAGGCACAGAGAGAGACACACACACACACAGAGACAGGCAGGCAGAGAGAGAGGCAGAGAGACAGGCACAGATGGGTAGAGAGAGACAGGCACAGATGGGTAGAGAGAGACAGGCACAGATGGGTAGAGAGAGACAGGCACAGATGGGTAGAGAGAGACAGGCAGAGAGAGAGAGAGAGACAGGCACAGAGAGAGAGAGAGACAGGCAGAGAGAGAGAGAGAGACAGGCAGAGAGAGAGAGAGAGAGACACAGAGAGAGAGAGACAGAGAGAGAGAGACAGGCAGAGAGAGAGACAGGCAGAGAGAGAGAGAGACAGGCAGAGAGAGAGAGAGAGACAGGCAGGCAGAGAGAGAGAGACAGGCAGGCAGAGAGAGAGGCAGGCAGAGAGAGAGAGAGAGAGAGAGAGAGAGAGAGAGACAGGCAGAGAGAGAGAGAGAGAGGCAGAGAGAGAGACAGGCAGAGAGAGAGAGAGACAGGCAGAGAGAGAGAGAGAGAGACAGGCAGAGAGAGAGAGAGAGACAGGCAGAGAGAGAGACAGGCAGAGAGAGAGAGAGAGAGAGGCGAGGCAGGCAGAGAGAGAGAGAGAGCGAGGCAGGCAGAGAGAGAGAGAGAGGCAGGCAGAGAGAGAGAGAGCGAGGCAGGCAGAGAGAGAGAGAGAGCGAGGCAGGCAGAGAGAGAGAGAGCGAGGCAGGCAGAGAGAGGGAGAGAGCGAGGCAGGCAGAGAGAGGGTTGCAGGCAGAGAGAGAGGCAGGCAGAAAGAGAGAGAGACAGGCAGAAAGAGAGAGAGAGAGAGAGAGAGAGAGACAGGCAGGCAGAAAGAGAGAGAGACAGGCAGGCAGAAAGAGAGAGAGACAGGCAGGCAGAAAGAGAGAGAGACAGGCAGGCAGAGAGAGAGAGAGAGACAGGCAGGCAGAAAGAGAGAGAGAGAGACAGGCAGGCAGAAAGAGAGAGAGAGAGAGGCAGGCAGAAAGAGAGAGAGACAGGCAGGCAGAAAGAGAGAGAGACAGGCAGGCAGAAAGAGAGAGAGAGAGACAGGCAGGCAGAAAGAGAGAGAGAGACAGGCAGGCAGAAAGAGAGAGAGAGACAGGCAGGCAGAAAGAGAGAGAGACAGGCAGGCAGAAAGAGACAGGCAGGCAGCATATGCTATATTCATTGACATTTTTAGACTGTTTGTATATTGTGAATGATATATTCCCTAGTATTTGTACGTTTTTAGCAAGTGTTTCTGCAAATTATTTACTTGCTAGATTTGTATTACTACAGAACTTAACATCTATATATTTATTTCTCAATATTTTAGAGATTTTTATGATATGTTGCTGGCTTTCAACTTTTCATTCATTGTTATACAAGATTAATGGCATTTTATGATTGGTGTGTTTTGGTCATGCAATCATGGCCATAACTGTTATGTATATTTGGTTTAGGAAGTCATTAAATTGCTCCGATGAAGTGCTGGATTTTCATGGACGATAGCGCTTAACTATTTTTAATGTTTTTACTTTAATAAAATATTTTTGGGTGTTGTTGCAGTGAGTCTCTGAGGCATTTCATTACATTTTATTTTTGACCAGATATACCTACTTTCCAAAAGAACAAATTTTCACTGCCTGCAGACCAAGTAGCATGTAGTTATGAGCAGTTTTTGCTAGGCAACTTTGTTTCAAGGTGTGTATCATCGAGAAATCATGGATCTTGTGCAGTCTCTTAACATCTCTTAAATGCTCTTCCAAATCTTAGCTTGTTCCTTTTAAAGGCTTTATCTTATTTTCAAAAATATATATGATTTACAATCTAACACAATTTTGCCAAGCTCCATGCATACAATAGAACAGGTGTAAAAGCATAAATGCACCAATCTCAAAAACTGAGTCGCAGCTTTGAAAACTACAAGTTAATCGTAATTGCACAGGCCAGTGAGCTATTAATTTTCAAGTGCAGCACATACAAAACCTTTATAATCACAAGATTTTATATTTCCTTGACAAATGATTTCCAAAGTTTTACAACACAACAGATTTAAACACATCTTTTTATAATAAACTATATACAATATTGGCAATTTTGGCCAAATAAAACCTGATATTTAAAAAAGTGTTTAATTACTCAATTTCTTTTACCCAATTTTAAAGCAAGTATAGGCTCTTAATGGATATTCGTTTTCTAGAAAATCTATATTTGATTATAGAAAATCTATATTTGATTAAAGCTATTTAGAGTATGTTAGCAGCTTGATTATAGAAGTATGACAAGACTGAGCAATGTTAATGTTTGTGGACTTAAAACTGCAGAATAACAGAACTGTACAGTGTTAATCTCCATGTAGCTTTAGAAAATCTAATTATTTCTGCTCGCTTCCTCCTCCTTTTCATACAAAAAAATCAAAGTTGTTGTTTGTCTTTCGGCTTTTCCCGGTTAGGGGTCGCCACAACGGAACTCCGGTCTGCTAATGATTGGCAGTTGGTTTTTATGGTGTCGAGTTGCCAGCCTGACGCCCAACCTTCAACGAAGGCATGCCCATTCAATGCATGTCTTTCGAACGCCCACTCGACCACGGGGAGGACATGCGACTCCACACAGAAGGCACTCCCCAACCCAAGCCGAGAATCGAATGGGAGAACCTCTTGTTGTGAGGCAACAATGCTACCGCTGCACCACCGCGGAAGAAATAAGGTTAGGTATGAAGACAATATTTGTGTCACTTTTGAAGACAAAGGTACAGTGTTTCAGGTTCTGTTTAGTAAAGTTACTTGTTAAAACATCTTCCTTATGTCTTAGTACATCAGTTTCACAACTGAATTCAGATAAATTTACACAACAGAACTTTAAAATATGCACCACAACAGTTTACTTATTAATTGAGTAATAGATGCTCACCGGGTAAGTGGACTGGTCTAATGACCCTTAGACATTATTCAAGCACGGAGAGCAGAAAACACAATGGTCGTTCTAATCTAAAATATTATGTGCAGGAGTATATAACAGATTCATAACATAATGGTAAGATTTAATCTTACACTACTTGCATTGAATATTTAATCAGAGAGCACCAAGAGAAAAATATACGCACTTGTGTAGGTGTACACACATACAAACACACAAAATGCAAGCTAAGAAATTCATAAAACATAGTGCAGTCATAATACATAAATTCCTATATATGTGTGAAATATATGCATATAAAATATCACAGTAAGAGGCTGAGAAGAGTTTCTTAAACTTTTTTTATAATTCATTTTATGAGATGCCAAGTTACCCAACTATTATCATGGCAACAGTTGCAGGTAGATTCAGTAAACCCATGCTTTTAAGGGCAACTTTGAAGTTTTTAAATGTTGTTTTATCAGCAGACAGGTGGTTCCAGGTAGCAAGTACCAGTCTCGTGAAGGCTCCATCTACAGCAGTTTTAAACGGAGTATGTACTAGAGAGGAACTGCTATCCTGTGTACTTATGATTACATAAGGGTTGTCTTGTAAAGACAGCTCCAATCTTAAAGAGGGACAGTGGCCATGTATTACAATCTTGTAAACAACAGGTCTTGGGAAAAAAAATGTGAAGCACTTGAAACCAAGTGGAATTGGAGAAATTGTTATGATGCAACTGGAGATCTGTTAAAACAATCTACAGTTTGTTCTTAGCTGCCTGTATTCTTTTGAGTATTGTGGGCTGAAAGCATGACGAGAAAAGTGAGGCCATATTCAAGTTTGCGTATTAAAATATTTTTAGCAATTGCCCTGTAAGCAATAACTGGAAGTAAATGATCTTTTAACATAAGGACTTTATTAGTTTAAAAAATCTGTACGCCTGGAAAAGGAAAGGGAAGGGTCAAATATTAGGCCTAGGTACCGCAGTTCAGTGACACTACACATTATGTACCCATTAAGAGAAAAGGAGAGATACTGGGTAATTTATTGGCTAAAGCAAATAACAGGACGTTAGTTTTCTTAGGGTTAATTAGTAGTTTGTTAGAAGTGGACAAAATGCATAACTAAATGAAACTGGTGTGTAACTTGTTTGCAGGAGCAGCATATCACATACATACATTATTAATTTTAGGACTTGGTAATTCTAGGGGAGATCACTGACACAGAGGGAGATGAGAAGAGTAACTAGCACAGACACATGCAGTACATTTGTATTACCAGCAGTAAATGATGAGACACTACTATGGACCTGAAAGATTCTGTCTTTCAGACAGCTGTGAAATCAGCAAATAGTGCTATCTTTTCAGTTTGTTGAGAAGGGTACGGCTGACTACTTCAAAAGCCCTTGTAAGGTCAAGAAAGAGCCCTGCCATAATAAGATCCTCATTCAGGTTGCAATAAATGGTATCAGTGGTCATTACCAGGTCAGCAAAGGTACTGAAGGTATTGCGAAAACCATGCTGTGAATCATATAACAGAACAGGGCCGTAAATGTGCTTAAGTAGTTGATTGCAGAACAGTTTTTCAAATATTTTGGTAACAGGGCCCAGTGTAGAAATCAGTCTACAATCCTTCAGCCCTTTAGGAGAGGTAACTTTAGTTAGAGAGATTTCTAAATGCATGCTTGAATGCTGGCGGGACAGTGCCTGAGGTGAGATAAGTTAAACATATGAATAAGAGGTTTAGCATTTTTCAGCTGCAAGCCTTAGGAAGTTGGGATGAAGTTTGTTGCCAGCTGAAGTAATACAGGACTACATAGTGTTGCTGCAAAAGCATCTGTCCACCGATGTCTGTTAACTTTCACATGTGTCAAGAAACAAGAAACAGATGACCAAGTGCAGCTCATAGTTGATCTGTGGTGGGGCATTAGTTATAACATGTAAAAGCTGAAAGATCACCAATGTCAGGTATAATTGCATAGAATACCTTCATAACATATTCCTTACATGTCCAAGCACTTTATGCAGTGGCATGTTGCACCCATGGAGTGCTATTTGCTGCTAGGAAGCCATGGCTCCTCCACTTTTTGTGAATTCAGGAAGTTATTAAAGCAGGACGTGTGAAATTACACTACCAATGAACCATTGTGATGACTACAAAAAGAAACACTGCTGGTATCCATTGTTCTCCATTACTACTTAATTCAACTTCACCTTCCTTTATAGATTCATAGAAGGTTACAAGGCTAACAGCCCTGGGATTTTTACAAGCCTAGCCATGTTATACCCATGCTCCCTAACTGACCTTGGTTAGATGGCTGTTACTTGCAGAGCGAGTCTATGATCAGCACTGACTGCCCCTGTCCATGAGGGACATTGATGACACCCCCAGGGTGAATTTATGGTCTCCCATCTAATTCTCTAGGTTGACCTTGAACAGGGTCATTGAGGAGCTTTGCTTCACTTCATTTGGGAGTTTATTACACAGCAGCGGCAATCTCTGGGAGATGCATCTGTCTCTCCAGCATGTTCTGCTAATGTTATAGGCTAGTTTTCAGTTCCCTGCAATGAGTGACTTTTGCATTTCCATTAGGGCAGGGTCAGAGACTGCTCTGTAGGCCAGACAAAAGTCACCTCTCAGCAGCCTGTAGGATACAGACTACAGGGATTTTAGTCCTTCCATGTAGGTCATGTTTTGGAGGTCCTGAATTTTCTTGGCGAGAAACTTCTGTGGTCTCTCCAGCTGCTCCAGGTGTCTAGTGAGATGCATGCAAAAGAGAGCATTGTACTCTATTAGTGGTCCGATGAGGGTCTGGTACAGAGAAGTTAACATCCTTGGTCTTGGATGTGATGCCCTTACTTACAAGATTCGCAACATAGAACGCTTTCCTTACCACTGTGGACACACGGGGATCAAAGTTTAGACTGCTATAAACCAGAGTTCCCAAATCTCGCACCACTGGGCTTGAGCTTGGGGGGGAGTGCTATCAATACTGTAATTTGCAGGGAATTCTTCTTTGCCAAAGGGGACATTTTTTGCATTTAGTTTTAGTTTGGGGCTTTGGCACCAATCATAGGTATTGGGTAATCTCCAACTGGGAGAGTTTCTCAGTGATACCAAAGTGGGAGATTGTGTCAAAAGCCTTGGCTAAGTTAAGATAGGCAGTATATACTGCTTTGCCTTCATCCACTGCTTTTGTGACATTCTTGAAGAAGTCCACCAGGTTCAATAAGCATAATGTACTCTTAAAACCAAACTGGGTCAGGTCAAGAGTTTGAAGGTCATCTATGTCCTTGTTGATAAGATCTATGATTATTCCTTCCATGGCCTTGCAGATAAGGCTGGTTAGGTTTATGGGTCTATAGTTCCCAGAGTAGGTTGATGGACCCCCTTTGTGCAAGGTGATTACTGTTGTTATTCTCCATTCTTCTGGAATAAAGCCAGTGCTCAGGCTTATGCTAAAGACAGCGCCAAGTGGTTCCGCTAGGTCTTGTTTTAGAGGATTTAGTAAGCAGCCTGGGATGTTATCTGGTCCCATAAAGGCCATGTATTTGGCCTTCAAGAGCACTGATATGACCAGCACTTTTGAGATACTAGATAGAAGACTGGTGTCAGGTATGCTTTGGGGTATGGCTGGTGAGGACAGGGGCTTGAAGTTTGCTCCAAATCTATCAGTTAGCATGTTGGCAATTTTCTCTGGTTCAGTAGGAGAGATACCACCCACTGTAAGTCTGGCACATATTTGGGCATATTTAAACTTTGGACATAGTTAAGAATGCCTTATGATTATCTTTATTTATGGATGCTAATTTATCTTTGTAACTAGCTTTACAAGATATCGGATTTTCTTGTTCAAGCTGTCGGGGGTATTTTTCTGCTGAGTATGTTCCCTCTTGTTCCTAGACATCAGTTTCTTCCTTTTGTTATACAACCTACTTATACTTGAGGTCCACCAGGGTGACCTGTTTTTTTCCAAAGGACCTGGTTTTGATCTTGTCAAGTACAGCTGAGTCTATGCAGTTGTTTAGGTAGTTATACGGGGCATTTGTGTACTCTGAGTTTGCTTTTGGAGAAAATTTTCACTTTTTTTGCTCCTGTGGGAGTGTCAGGTCTGATTGTTACTTCAATCAATTCAAATGTATGGTCTGACCTTCCTAGGGAGGGCAACACAAGGGGGGGGGGGTGCAGTGACCCCCCCCCATGTTGGTGATTACTAAATCTAGGAGATTTGAACTCCTTGTAGGGGTCCAGGCTAGCTGATCCAGGGCATTTGTACTGAAAGTCCAGGAACCTCAGGGTGAGTATGTTTGTGGTTGTATAGGTCACCCAATCGATGGAAGGAGAAGTGAAATCTCCTATAACCAGTGTTTGGCTGTATAGTGAGTGACTCTAGTTAAGTCCAGGTAGGCGGTGTGTTTCTCTTGGCTCAAGATGGGGAACCTGTAACTAGCAATGATGTAGTAGAGTGTTTTACCTACAGTTAGTTGGACCTGGAGTACCTCAACAGAGTCTCAAGAGACGGACTGTTTAACCAGTCTCAAGGTGTACTTGGCTTTAATGAAGATTGATACACCTCCACTTTTGGTTCTTTCATACTCGTTTTGGGGTCTGTGGAAGGCATTGTAGCCTTGTATGACCAGGGTGCACTCTGCAGTCTTGAACCATGTCTCAGTGACTGCACAGACATCAGCATCTTCTAAAGGTGAGGAATGCTTCCAGGGAGTGCAGTTTCCTGTTTCGACTCCTGGAATTAAGCAGCATAACCTTGAGTTTGTCTCTAGTGGATTTTTTTAATGCCAGAAATTTTATTGTTTAAAACATTGCCTAAAATGTATGCTCCATGACATCTATTACAATGAAAAAATATAACAAAAGTTCTCTCCCCTGGATTATTGCCTTTATCAAAAATAAGATGAGGGAATATCACACATCATTAAATAGCAGTTGTAGTTTTACACTACTGAATAGTTCTGGTAAATTTAACTCTACACTTTCCATGGAAAATACCAAGCCTCAACCCTTTACTCATCTAATCTTTCATTTGAGAGAGCTAGAAATTCTACAGTCTTTTGCCATCCCTTTTCAAGCCTTGTTCAATTAACAACCTCCTCAACTTAATTCAAGAAAACCTAAGACACACTAAGCCTCTCACTTTTGCCACCTCAATCATCTGCAAGCTAAATATAAGTTAGCCATGCCAATGGGTACCTGCAATCTGTGGTATTCTGCCTAAGCTACTAATAGTGTTTCAAATCAACAGTCCAATTATTGACCTATAAAAACTTACAAAAAGAAAAACAACATCAGGAGCTCTTCTTTCTCATCTGACAATATCCATCCCTAGTGCCTCAAACATACTATTGACACAATCACTTAAACCTCTACTCTACCAAACCGATCAAGAAGGAAAAAAGTCATGTACCTTCTTGCTAGAGTGGCTAGTAAACTGATTTAGCCCAATACACACCTCTTAACCTTTCAGAAACCTTAGGAGGTGAGAGAATTGTAAGTCTAGCGTCAGCTTTTGTTGCATCAACAACTGTAACCTACTGTCCGAAACATAACATGCTTTCAGGTCATACTAGGCTATCACTGGTTCATACTTAATTACTAGACTATCTGCCTTTGTGGGCCATTTTAAGTCTAGCCAATTTCCTTTTTAAAGGAGAGAATCAACCCCTGTACATTGTGTCTGTGAGGCAGAGCCTTAACCATTATACCAACCATGATATGTTATGCAATAGCACAACAACATTCAATAAGTAACCATTTGAACTGTCGGGACCCACTTCAACAAGCCCCAAAATAAAAAGACTGAACCGCCAAAAAAACAGACTTGTACCAAGTCTTAGATGGCAATTTCTTGGAAGATTTCCTTTTCTCCAAGGTATGGCAATCTCAGCATTGGTATATAAATGTTCAGACACTGTAGGGGGGGGTTGCCCCACCTGCAAAAAAAAAAAAAAAAAAAACTTTAAAGGAGAAGAGTCATGTTCAACATTCCCTCTTCTCCTGCATTTTCAATTTTTTTTGGTGTGTCCAGTGCCAACATTTCAATGGGTACCCAATAAATATACTGGAACTTATCTTTCTTGACCTGTCAAAAGACTTTGGCATGGTAAGCGACACCATTCCTATCCCTTACCTCACCAAACTTCACCTAGCAATTCATACAATTAGTGGATTCTCCATCTATAATTCTCACCACACCCAGGCAGTTATCCCTCCAGATCAAACAACACACCTAGGTGTCCCACAAAGGTCAAATCATTGTCCTATTTTATTCACATTATTTGCAAGTAACCTGCAATCTGACTCACCCAACAAATGTAATTAGTATTCACATGATGCCACACCACATTTCACCTCAGTCTATCCCACAGATCAAATAAAGCACTTTAAGATGATTTCAGCTCTGTCCAAAGCTACAGGAAAAATCTGGACTATAAAACTAAACTCATCCTTTTCTACTCAGGTCAGTACTTCCCATCAAACTAAACAGTATCTGGGGGAGGGAAGATGGTGGTCCCTGTTAGACAACTGTTTCCATGTAAAAAAGTCACTTGCATATTCATAATATGCCACAGGACCAGAGGATGTTGGTGTGATGATCCCAAGCCAGTGATGGTAGCTCTTGTTGGGATGGCATACACATCATGGGAAGCTTGGAGGACACCCCACAGTGATGCAGGAGATCACATCAGTCACTAGAAGCATGCTGGGACCACTGAACAAAAAACTCCAATGGCTATGTGCATGTTGACTTATGCAATTATCTCTCAACCACAGATGTATGAACAGTAACAGCCAATGATCAGCAACAGTACCCAATATGAATAGTTAATGTCTGAACCTACAAGGAAATGAACCTACCATCACAAAAGTGGTCCACTACTATAAAATGCAAGCAAGACTCTCAGAATTAAGGGGACCAATACAAAGTCCCTAAATAAGATTTATTATTGCCACTGCTTTTCTTCCCAAGTCTCCACTGACAAACATAGGCTTGCTTGAATTTCTCAGGAAATAATAAGCATATCACAGTATCTCCTTTTTTGTCTCCAATCACTCACCAAGAATCAACTATTCCTTCTCTCTCGAGTTTAATAAATGGCTCAAACCAGACAGCAAATTAACCTCATTCAACTTAATAACAAGCCATAGCATACCACATCACGGACATGTTTCTCTCTCTGCCCCCTACTATAATGGCACAAAGTTTCTCACACTTTGGATTCACTCATTTTGTCCAACAAATTTATAAATAAACCACTGCCAGTGACCAACACAGGCTCTCATTTTTCAGTACCTGCATCTAAATCTTTACCCTCACATCTCCAGAGTGATACAAAACCAAAGTCTTTGAAGGCTTCCCAAAGGCAGAACTTCAATCTAGGTTGGATATGTAACTGTGCACCTTTGTGAATCCTGTCTATCTTTAATTATTACAACTTTTCTGTACACCTTATGAAGTTCTCTTATATACAGCTGAACATTTTGTTTTCATCTTGTATAAAGCAATGTGTACTCTATGGAAAGCAAAATGCTGACTACATTATATCTGTGAAATTGCATCAGTGTACTTAAAGTGCTAACTGCTTGATATAATTAATGTCTACTAGCAATCTGTGTTTTTTAAGCTTTGCTCCCGGAGGCTTTGCAAACAATAGGCCCTGTTCCTGCCCACTCAAGCTTTCAAAACATGTACATCTATACATATGAACACATGTATAAACAAAAACTGCAAAAAAAAAAAAAAAAAATTATATACATACACACACACACATACATGTTTGCCTTTTCGGCTTTTCCCGGTTAGGGGTCGCCACAGCAGAACTCCGGTCCGCTAATGATTGACAGTAGATTTTTAAGGTGCAGAGTTGCCCAACCACGCCCATTCACGCATGTCTTTCGAATGCCACTCCGAGGGGAGGACATGCAGACTCCACACAGAAGGCACTCCAGCCGAGAATCGAACAGGAGAACCTCTTGCTGGGAGGCAACAATACACACACACACACACACACACACACACACACACACACACACACACACACACACACTACATATATACATATTCACACACACACACACACACACACACACACACACACACACACACACACACACACACACACACATGTACGTGTACCTATACAGAGAACAGTATACTGATATAAATATACAGTGGATATACAAAGTGTACACACTCCTGTTAAAATGCCAGGTTTTTGTGATATAAAAAAAAAAAAAAAAAAAAAAAAAGACCACAATAAATCATTTCAAAACTTTTCCCACCTTTAATGTGACCCATAATCTTTACAATTCAATACCAAACAAATTTGTTAGTGAAAAAAATATAAAAAATAAAAAACGCACAATAAGCTGGTTGCATAGGTGTGCACACCCTTAAACTAATACTTTGTTGAAGCACCTTTTGATTTAATTAGAGCATTCAGTCTTCCTGGGAACACACCTGCCATCAATTAGAGAGACTCTGATTAACCCCAAATAAAGTTCAGCTGTCCTAGTAGGATTTGCCTGACATTTACTCACTGCTACAGCAAAAGCCATAGTTCGGAGACAGCTTACAAAGCAAAGCAAAGGGATCTCATTGTTGAAAGGTATCAGTCGGGAGAAGGGTACAAAAAAAATTTCACAGCATTGGATATAAAATGGAAGACAGTTATCAAAAAGTGGAGAAAATATGAGACAACAGTGATGCTGCAAAGAACTGAAAATTGATGGAAAGACCAAACGAAAACTGGTCAAGGAGACTGTCAAGAAACCTACAGAAAAACTGAAGGAGCTGCAGGAATTTCTGGCAAGTACTGGTTGTGTACTACATGTGACAACAATCTCCCATATTCTCCATATGTCTGAACTATGGGGTAGTGTTGCAAGATGGAAGCCTTTTCTTACACAGAAAGACATCCAGTCCTGGCTAAAATTTGCAAAACAATACAAGTCTCCCAAAAGTATGTGGGAAAATCTGTTATGGTCTGATAAGACCAAGGTTGAACTTTTTGACCACAATTCCAGTGTACACTTTTTATACCCACTGTGTATATATATATATATATATATATATATATATATATATATATATATATATATATATATATATATATTACACATATACACACACACACACACACTTATTCACTACCCTCATACTAAATGCAGAAACAATGAAGCTTTAACTGTTGACATGAACTAAATGGAACATAGCATTGCTATATTTGAGACTATCAAACAATATAGTCAGGGACAGGATGTCAGATATTGTCAGCTCAATATTAATAGCATTGAAAAATTGTTAATCAGTATTGCATGTGTCTGTAACCTCTAGCAGTAGAACTTTAACAGCAATGTAAGCAAATGTCATGCACAAGGTATGCTGCACACAAGAACAGGCGATGGGCAATTGTCTGAGCAACTTCAAGGTGCAAGAGTTCTCCACATCTTAACATAATATTCCCTGAAATGATATATTTACATGTTTCAAGCATTTAAGTTTATAGATCTGTTCAAGATATCGGCTCTTTATTTAGAAAAAAAAAAAAAAAAAATTGTAGAGTGATTTTAAAATGTGTACTTAACTTGGTATCAGGGAACGTCATCATCTGTACAAAGAGCCTGCAATCTTTCTTAGCAGGAAATGTAACAAAAATGTTGTGTAGTGTGTAACGGGCTACACAAACTCCGTGGAGTCATTGTAAAGGAAATCAACGCTGTATTTATGACATTCTTCTCAACCTGGTGGACTTTGAGAAATTCACCAAAGCAAAGGATGAGGGCAAAATCGTTCACACTGCCTACCTTGACCTGGCCAAGGAACTTGACACAATACCTCACTCAGGTATTGTTGACAAACTCAAGAGGTTAGGTACAAACCCATATGTCACCTGGTAGACAGCACAGACAGGACCCAGGAAGTTAGAATTGGGGAGCCCACCTCTACAAAGAGGTCAGTCACAAGTGGAGTCTCTCAGGGATCAGTCCTTGGACCGCTCCTTTTTGGCATTTACTTCTCAGAAGTCAAGGCCAATGTCAGTGGTCTCTGGCGGACTAAATTTGCAGATGATTGCAAATTAGGAGCTGTCATTGAATCTCACACTGACACAAATGTTCTCCAGGAGGGGCTGACACAGACAAACTGGTGCCAGAGCCATGGACTAAAACTAAAATGCCAAGAAATGCATAATAGTATCTTTTGGGAAGTCATCCATCCCTGGTAACCATCATATTGACAACACGCCCCTTAGAGTTGACCCAGTCGTCAGGGACTTAGGGACTCACATAGATAGCAATCTAACATTTGATCATCATGTGTCTACAGTGGTGAGGAAATCATTCTATGTTGTGCAACTTTAAACAAAGATATGGCATCTAAGTCCAAGGAAGTCATTGTTCCACTGTATTCGGCATTTATCAGATCTATCATTGAGTACAATAACCCCTTTGGTATGTACCTAACCAGGCATATCCAACAATTGGTCCACAGAGGTTCCTCACTAAAATAATACAGGGTGCAAGTAATATGTCCTATGAAGACCACCTCAAGGCCCTATCCCTGTATTCTGTCTCCTGCAGGCTTTTGTGGGGAGATCTATGCCTGGCATACAGGGCATTGTCAGACCCCAATCTGATGGACCTCCTGCATACCCACAAAACAAACAGCACCAGAATTACCCATTTTAAAGACTTAAACCTTGCCTGTGATATAAATAGGACTTGCTGGAGAGATAAGTATGTATCCCAGAGACTACCCTATCTATGAACAAGCTCCCCATCCATGTGAAGCAGAGTTCCTCCCTAACCCAATTCAAGTGCAACGTGGACAATTGGATTGGGAACCAGAAATTCATCCCTGGTTTGGCACCTGTGTCTCTAATGGACAGAGGTAACCTGCAAATGGTTGATCTCCCAGGCCTATGGTTACACTTATCAAGGGTATCAGGACTTGTCAGAGATTTGGGATGCGTAGCTAGGCTTAAAAAGGCCCTTGTGGTCATTAGCCTAGTAAACACCTATGAAACTACGCCATCAGCATGCTGCTCATCATACTATGTACTACTTATATATAGTGCATGGCATAACAATTATAAGTGAATGTTTACACAGAAATAATTTCTAGTTCCTGTTCCTCATTAACTATTCTAAATAGGTTATGATACAGATGGCAAATGCTCCCTAAAGACAAAAATACTCCAGATATCACAGTTTTTAAAACTCCAGATGGTGGCAACTGCCGAAAAGTTTGTTCTTTGTACAACATCAATTCTACAAAAATAGTATTACTATTAGAAAGCAGTGCAGTACATGCACCATATACACAGGTAGATGTACATGAGGAACATGCACTCCCATTGGTTAATTAGAAAGATGTCAACTTTAAGAGCATGGAGAGTGGTAAAGACCATTCTTTACCATTAAACTTGCATCGTAAAAATTTAAAAAGGTTACTGTAACACTACTTCTAGTCCACTGTATTGTAAATTTGGAGATGTGCAGCAGTTTTGAAATGGAATTCCATGGACCAGGGGAAAATAGTGCAGTACACACACAATACTACCTTCAAATGAAGGTAATTATTTGTGAAACACTATATCACTTGGAAAGGAAATGTGTAAGAGGTGCTATATTACAAATGATTCTCCCATCATGGGGGGGGGGGGGTGAACTATTATGTGTAGCACTCCATCAAGGACCAAATACAGCAGCTCAGTGTGTTGCTCTTGCATGTGACACTACTAAGAAGCAGCAATAGTCTCCTCAGAAGAGCAATGTACAAAGGTATCTGAAGTCATGGCATCAACAACCACAGGCACTGTGGCACCATTGCTGAACATTGTAGTGAGTGCTTCAGTGTTTTAGGCAATGAAATCACCCAGTGTCAGATACAACTTTAAAATGACATTAAGAACATCTCTACTGACCAACTACCCTCAAAGTCTGGGAATTTCACATTAACATATATAGAGCATGCAAAACTTCATTCAAATACTTCTGCTGACAACAGAACCAAACATGCAAAGCATATGCATTAATGCACACTGTTCTACAGACTGCAGAAATGTCACATCAATCACACAACAAAGGAACAGCCTGGTAATTTAACACATTAAAGTATCATCCTTCATCTTGCTGTAAGTACTGCTGGTAATTGCACATGCTGACATGCACGCCTGCCACTGATTTACCCTTGATACCAGTGTCTACATTTCTCTGTAAAAGCAAGCATTAAAAAGAAAACTGGCAATATCTTTTTTTTTTACTCCAATGCTAATTAGAACTAACAATACAAAGTACTGCAAGTTGCAAGGTGTAATCCAAATTCATTAACAAGGTATCGACTTAATAACAGATTGGGAGAAGCTTTTGTGTTCCTTTTCCTGGATACATCCAGGAAGTAGTGCAGGACTTCAACAAGGTAGTCAATAATTAAACCTTCATACACTTCCCAGTAAAGCAGAAGTATACAAACAAAACAAGCCACTGTGGTAGAATTACAGAATCCTTAACATTTACAATGGGGTAAAAAGGGTTCAGTCATGCTTAGAAACCAAATCCATCCTAACATAATAAAGATAGACTAAATAATCTACATGAAAAGTCTCAAAACCATACCCTGAACAGAGACTAGAAGCAAAATTAGACGGCAATAGCCAAGCATTCTTCAACCACATTAGGAAACATACAGGTAAATAGAATGCAACCACATGACAGTCAATAAAATGTTTTACTTTAACACAGCTGAGATCTCCAATATCCTAAAAGGTAAATGCAACATTCACACAAACCATTCTGGGTGGTCATAACCCCACCACCACATTAGAGGACAAGGCTCATCAAATCACAAACAACATGGTTATGGATTCCCTAAACAAAAATATGACAGAGCCTGATGACTTAATAAGCATCTTTCTATTCAGTATGTATTCAAGTCAACATAGTGTGCCTTCACATTCTCCTAAACTGTCCTTACATTCACCTATATCCCCAAACTTTGAAACCAAGCAGCAGTTCTGCGAATGCACAAGGGTGGTACCACATTACATTTGGAAAATTGCACACAAATTACTCTAAGGTGCATCTTATACAAGGTGACAGAATGCATACTCTTCAATTACTCCAGGCCAACAGAGATAATCTAATATGATTTTGTAGAGGGCAGGTCATGCTTATTAATTTAGTGGCCTCTTCAAAAAGGTCATGGCTAAAGTTTTAAATATTCATGTACCAACATAGTGATCTGGAAAAAGCCATTGACAATACCCCTACCAAAGTAATTACATCCAAATTCAAGCAAGCTCACTGTCAACGGGTCTGCAATCAGGTGGCACAAAAGACTGGCAGGATGCAGGTGGACTCCTCTACAAAATGTACCAGAATAACTAATAGTGACCAACAAGGATCCCTAAATGAGCAGCTTTTTATTCAGAATTTTTTTTTTTTTTTTTTTTTAAAGTAAAAGTTGGCTGGCATCTGCGGATGGCAGCATTTACATATGAATGCAAGCTGAGTAATACAACCCCTCTTCCACCTGATGCTAAGACACAGTAAGCAGAATTGGTTATGCTGCATTTTTGGTACAGAAACCTTACCTTCACCAAAAAGAAACATGGTATCTTATACTTCAGGAAAAAAAAAATCTTTGACTACAGAATTTACTAGCCACAAATGAAGAAAGATCACAAAGTTAGGGATTTAGGTTCATTTCTTGGGGATGGGTTTAACTGTGACTAACTTTGAATCCACAGTCAGAAAAGTCTTTGGTGCTATCCATAGGATTTCAATGCACATCTAGTCCAACTAGGGATGCAGTCATCCTTTTCTATATCTCCCAGACAAATCAAATAATTGAAAAACAGTACATTCTGGGATAGGATAACCAAAAAGCTGGTGCAATTCAAACAAAAAATGTACAAGCAGATATTTCTGGCCAGGAAAACAAAAATCAAAACATTGTCAGGCTTCTGAAACAAACTTCTCTTATTGCTGTATCAAACTTGCAGTAGCTTTAAAATTCTTGAAAATTAGTCAGATAATTAACTGTATTATGTAGAATAGCAAGAAACTAATAACCCACTTAGTGCTAAATTAAAGTCTGTAGTCAAGAAGGCAGGAAACAGGAAGCAAATTCCTGACTTGGGGAAATCATGGGACACAGGAGCCTGAAGAGTTGTGGTTCGTGGCACTAGACAAGTAGGGGCCTTACTGTGGATATTCTCTGAAGGAAGATGAAGCAAAGACTTTTTGTGGAGCTGGAATAAGTCTTAGCCAAGCCCTGCAGTCATGATTTTTTTTTATTTTATTTTACAGCTTAGTTTTTGGAAAGGCTCTGTGGAACAGAGTCTCATGAAGTAAACTTGGTTGAGTCACATCTATGGACCGCGAACCGTACAAACAAAAGGCACTGTAAATACTTTTTAGAACTGGGAAGAGTCAAGCAAACTAGATTTCATTTCATCCAAACAAATTTCTGCTTATTCTGTACATATGTCTCAAATGTGTTTTTGAGAGCCGAGACCAGTAGAGAACATAGGCAATCTGGCCAGGAAATTACCAAAATAATCTAAAATTTCTTGCTGCCAAAATGAATTGGCTTTTAGAGTTAAATTTTCTTGCTGAATTTGTAAACCAGTGAACTTCTACTGCTGTTGCGTGGTGTGTTCACTGATCTGGTGACAATTTGTTTTCCTGGCTTTTTTAACCCACATGCAAGGAGAAATTACTTAAAGCCTTAGTAGACACTAATTAAAAGCTTTTACAGCTGCAACAACTTCTGAAACTGGCTAATTTGATTGCTACCCCCAGTACTACACTGTTATAATGGAATTAAGCAAAGATTATGGCACTGCGTTATACATAACTTTTGAAAGATATGCCAACAAGAATTGGGTCAAGCCAGATTGGGCCAAAATTTTTTCTCCCCAGCTAACAGACAAAGCTTTGAAAACCTAAATGCAGATGGAGGAGACTGATTACACTAACTATCAAAAGCTTAAAAAAGAACGGTTCACCAGAACTGGGCTAACTTAAGTATATGCTATAAAATGTCACAACTGGATCTATAATGTTGACAAAACTGTAAGAGCCGAGATAGTTGTGGTTAAAGCCCAACAGTAATAATAAAATAAAAATGTTGGAGCTCTGCCACTGCCATAGAGGTAGAAAGCCTAGATTATGACCCAAGTTCAATTGTCTGCTTGTGTGCTTGACTACACAGACAGGGAGGATGGGTGTGCCTAGCCTGGAGGGGTGGGAGTGCTGGTATCTCTCTCTATTGGAGCTCTGGTGGATCCAGAGCTTGGAAAAAAGAAACAGGCTGGTGGAAGGAAAGACTGGAAGTGTGCCTATCCAATGGGCTCTGGGGAGGGGCAAACACTCAGACTGTTCCCTATAGTCTATCCAGCCTACTGATGATGTAGTATTTATGGGATGGGATTTACAACTAGCAAAAAACAACCTCCCTATGAAGATGGCTGCCACTCCTGGCTGCTCAACATTTGCCTACAACTAGAGCACAAGTAGAAATATGAATAATTTGAGCTCTTAGACCTGGAAAAATGAATAACTCACTTGATTAACACAAAAGTGAGGAAGCTTGATAGTCAAGAGAGACCAGAAAAAAGTCAGAAGTTCTAGCAGTGGACATATTTAAAAAATTATCAACTAATAATATGACAAAGTGGGTGTTGCAAAAGTGATCCCAAGAACTCCAAGTTACTAACTTTAGTAGAATGTTTACTAGTTGATTACTCCTAATCTAAAACTGAGTTATTAGTTAATGACATTGTTTAAAACTCAAGTTATCCATGTCTAAAAATTCCAATAAGAAATGTGCACTCTTCTCTATAATAAAAAGCATCCGTTTTCAAGTAATAAAATTAACATGTTTCCAATGTGTATGGAAGGGGCCACATAGCTAGGTCTCATTCCACTAGTGCTAATAAGACTACAGAATTAACAATGTGAAAACTGACTGGAGTGCTATAAATGAACCTGTTACTATGGAATACAATAACTGAAGCTAGATTATTCAATGATCTTCCTGACAATGCATTATACCTACATTAGTGAAGTGTCCTGTATTTTAGAAGGAAGAAATGTTTATAACCTTACAAGATTCTGAAAGCATGATTACCCTTATGAAAGGGCTCTATGTATACAAGCATAATGTTATAAACAATTACAATATGAAGGCAATAGCTATTCACAATAATAAAAGAATATCCAGCTTTGCGTGGGAAGAATTCAAGAAATCTTAGGAAAACTCCTGTACAATGTAGGTGTAGTGCCCAATTTAAATTTATGATGTTTTAACAGGAAATATTTCTCTATTTTAAGACATTGGGTAAGATAAGGGAAGAGGGAGTATCTACACATGTTTTATGACCCAGGAAGGAAATGAAGCAATAGTTTGATATACCAATCCAGTGCAAGAATAATGGAGGGGAAGCAAGACCAAGACATCCAAAATCAGAATCAAAATCAAAAGAAGGGACTTGGCATAATAAACTAAAAGCCAAGACCAGAATTTGGCTACAGTTAGATGAAAAAAGGATCCTGTGTGTTACCAGAAAATTGTGTCTATGACAGATCAAAAGAAACCGGATACTGTAAAGGGATGTCAGCATACGAACCCAAGATGAACTAATAGAGATAAAATCCAGCACAAAACAGACAACTGCACAGAAATTTACAAAAAAGTGGAGAATGCAACAACAGAAGGTGGACACAAGGGAGAACCTTCAAAGTAAAAAAAAAAAAAAAAAACCACTACATAAGAGTATTAAAAACAGGTAGAAAAAGCAGCATTATAAACCCATTTCTCTCACAGGGAAAGAGAGAAGATAACTAAGGTTATAGGAGGAAGACGCTATACAAGATATTCTTCTTGCTCCTTATTCCTATTTTTGAGATCTATCTACACACATATACATACACACACACACACACATATATACAGGTCCACTTCTAAATCTCAAGCGCTCATAATCTCGAAATTCAAAATACTGAGTCCAAAATCTCGAAAGTTCAAAATACTGAAAACTCAAAATACTGAAACTCATAATATCGAAAAAACAGAGTATACCAACACTTAACTATATTCCAGCATAACTACATAGAGAAACATATTACTGTTGTCCAACTATAAGAAGGGGGGGGGAAGCCCCCATGCACCTCCATGTCTGCTACTTAAATACAACTCCGAGATCACACTCCATAGAAGAAAATGTCAAACATACCATTACATGCTTCATGACTGCCTGTTGCAACCTTAGTCATGTTGCCTTTTAATTTGCTAACTCATCTTAGTGCTGTAAAATGCGATCTCAGAGTTGATATATTTAAGTAGCAGGGGGGCTTGCCCCCCTCCTTATACTTGGAGTAGACTAATATGGTTTGTCTTTTGTTTGGTCCTCTATGCACATCTGGTGAAGTATGGTAACTGTTGGTGTCCTGTAGTTTTTTTTTTCGATATTATGAAATTCAGTATTTTGAGTTTTCAGTATTTTGAACTTTTGAGATTTTGAATTCAGTATTTTGAATTCAGAGATTATGAGCTTTCGAGATTTAGAATTAGACCCATACATATACATTATATGACACACACACACAAAACAGAATATTTGTAAGTTTATATGCAGTAATTATACCGAGTTGAATTTGATAAATTAAATATAACTCAGAGATTGCACTCCATAGAAGAAAATGTCAAACATACCATTACATGCTTCATGACTGCCTGTTGTAACCTTAGTCATGTTCCCTTTTAATTTGCCAACTCATCTTAGTGTTGTAAAATGCGATCGCAGAGTTGATATATTTAAGTAGCAGGGGGTGTGGGTGCTACAAAGAGATACATTAACACCCAAAGTGAGCATTACCATGGTTGTCTCTGCCTGTGCCCAGGCTGGGAGGATATGTTCACAGTGGTCACCTGAACAGACACTGCAATGTCTGCAATGCATTTGACTGCACTAATGATGCTTTACATCATGAGATTATACTGTTCAAAGACCTACATCCTGTGGTGTCTAGCATGTCTGGCTGTGCACACCAGACTAGGATTCTCCTCATTCTGTCCTGCAGAATGGACACATTAATTTGCTAATTTCAGCAGGGTTCCTATCTGATGTAATCAGTAAACTAAATTATTTTACTATCTACTGCACAAGGGCTGCAGGGACTGCCTACTGGGCTAATAGACAGACCCACTCTATAAATCCAGCTCCTTGGTGTAGAAAGATACAGCCCTTACTCTTACCCAAGAGACATGTGATCAACCAGGTGCCCGGGTGCTGGAGAAGCAGGAAAGGGTTTGGAAAAAGTGGCTTGCCTGCACCCCTCTGGAAGGAAGACACAGGTTTCTGCTTGTGATGAAAACATCCCTAGTCATGGGAATGTGCTACAATCATGGGAGGATTGACAGTAAATCTATGGAATCTGAGGGGTGATGGAGCTAAAAGGTATTAGATGCAATGGTGTGCATGACATCACTTGTTCTGCCCAGTTAGGGCATATAAAAATGCCCTGGCATGCAGGACCAGTATAAATGACACTGCTGGCTATAATGCTCCATTTCGTCTGCCCACCTTGCCATCAGTGCAGTCCCAGTCCCAGGTGTAATACCAGGAACACAAGGTAAAATGTTGCAAAACCAAGTAGCTGGGTACACACAAATGAGAAAAAAACAAATTATGAAGACTTCTCTTTATTAAAGATCCCTGGCAAGTGATGTCACTGGCATCACATACTCTGAAAATAAGTGCAGGCACAGGTACCTGAGAAGAAGACATCCAGATCTGCTCCACCACTGAGAAGCAGACGATGGGGAGTGGGGTCCAACTTTCTCTTGTAAGCACACTGCATGTGGTTTAGAACTGGACATTCTGAAAATCATCTGCTGTTGCAATTGTCTTCTACCAATCAGGGATATGTTGTACTGACCACTGCCTGTGTTATGTTTTACAACACCCAGGAACATAGGCCACAAGACTAAATGTTCCCTACGAAAACATGACAGTGTCTAGGTAGGGAAATAAGTGTAGTTCACAACTGTCTGTACTGCAGTATTTGCATAACTTGTTAGAACATATGTACTAATCTGTTATGTTTGTGTGTGTTCCTTCTATAAGATCAGCCATGGTGCAGACTGAGGTGAGGTAGCAGCCTTCTAAGGTCTGCACCAGCCACTTTGCCTGCTGATGGATCACCAGTCATGAGGCCTGCTTCTCTGCAGAGTGTTGAATCCTGTTGAGCTCGCTGGTGGCCTTGTGGTTACCTCTCTGGAGGGATGCACAGGTTCCTCCTGTAAGTGTGGTCCAAACAGTTGTCCCGAGCCACTGTTGTTGACAACTGAGGTGGATCAGCGCCTGGATGTTAACACTGACTTCTGCCACTATGAATCATCTTTCTGAGCAGCTGATAGACACAGGGCTGGCTCTGTCCCATCAGAGAAAGCAACCATGCATAATGTCAGCCATGGAGATGACTGAAATCTGGGTGGGCTCCCTTCTGGGTCACTCAGGCCCTCCATACCCCTACCTTATCATCCATCATGGTGCTCCCCTTATGTGTCACTCTCCATACCTTGTTTGTAGCCCACTTCGCCAGTCACTCATTGTCTACCCTCTGTCAATCTGCAGTTTTCCACTGTCACCCCCCCCCCCCCCAAGTCAACACCGACCCAGTCGGTGTATGCACTGTACATTTGCTTGCCTGTCTTTGCTTCCATTTATTATACCAATCTTCTTCCTCCACTTTCCCCACGCTACCCTCCCCTTCTGCTTCTTCTTATTTTGGCTTTTCCCGGTTAGGGGTTGCCACAGCGGATCACCTGTCCACTCATGATTGGCAGTGGAGTTTTATGGTGTCGAGCTGCCAGCCTGACGCCCAACCTTCCACAGAAGGCACACACATGCATGCACTCACACCTAGGGCCAATTTAGTGTGTCCAATCCACCTACAGAATGTCTTTGGGATGTGGGAGGAAACTGGAGCACCCGGAGGAAACCCACGCAACCACAGGGAGGACATGCAGACTCCACACAGAAGACACCCCAGCTGAGGATCGAACCGGAGAACCTCTTGCTGTGAGGTGGCAACGCTAACCGCTGCATGCTACCTTCCCTTCTAATCTTCTTAAATAGAGGAAATGGAAAATAGGCAGCTGTCTCACAAAAAAGTCCTCCTCTCACCAGCTATCTTTCTTTCAGCTGGCCTTCTGTGTTTTCCTTAGATTGCTCTTCCGCATTTCAAACTTCACCACATTTATATGATGCGTGAGATTTTCACTATGGTATCTTGGACGTCCATAGAGTGGCCATTCACTAAAGCAGTTACAGCCTACCTGGACCTCGCAAAAGCCTTCGACACAATACCCCACTCGGGCATCATAAATAAGCTTACCAGCTTAAATATCAACCCCTATATCACAAGATGGATTGCAAACTGGCTCAGAGATAGAACCCACATGGTCAGAATCACAGGTGCCATGTCCGAATCCAAACCAGTTACAAGTGGTGTCCCACAGGGCTCAGTTCTGGGGCCTCTCTTGTTCGGTATATACTTCTCTGAGGTTCAGGCTAACACGGGGGAATTATGGCTGACAAAGTTCGCAGATGACTGCAAACTGGGGGCCATAATCGAATCTCCAGCTGACACAAGCATCCTTCAAAAGGGTCTCACAGAGACGGATGCTTGGTGCCAGAACCACGGCCTCAAGCTAAATGCTAAAAAGTATATAGTCATCCCCTTTGGGAAAAACAAGGTGCCCACAAATTACCACATAAGTACGGAAGAAGTAATTAGAGATTTAGGGACCAACGTAGATAGTAATCTCTCCTTTGATAATCACGTTGCCAAAGTGGTTAGAAAGACCTTCTATATAGCCCTCCTTATCACGAAAGGGTTCGCATCTAGATCAAGAGAGGTCATTGTGCCCCTCTACTCGTCACTCATCAGGCCCATAATTGAATACAATGCCCCTTTTGGGATGTACCTTACCCAACACCTGCAGCATCTGGAGAGACCCCAAAAGTACCTCACCAAGAGGATCATGGGCTACAAACAGATGTCCTATGCAGCGCGACTAAAGAAACTCCAGCTCTACTCAGTTGCTTACCGCCTACTCAGAGGCGATCTATGCCTGACGTACAAAGCCATAATCAAACCCAGAATTAATGGGCATGCTCCACCTCAAAAAATCCAAGTCCCTTAGAGCTACACGCTCCAGGGACCTAAACCTCAGCACAAAAATAAATAGGACATGCTGGAGGGACAGATTCATTTCCCAGAGGCTCCCCTCACTCTGAAATAGACATAGCCCCTCGATGACCCTCTTCAAGCGAAATTTGGACACGTGGATGGGAAATCGCAAATTCACCCCTGGGATCTCTCCTGTGTCCCTGCTAGACAGAGGCACAGTAAACTAATCTTAAAAGGGTACCTTCTGTGACCTACTTTACAGAGGCACAGTAGGCTAATCTAATAGGGAGGCGGAAGCCAAATACACTCTGGCTAGGCTTATAAATGCCCTAAGGCAGATAGCCTAGTATCTACCTATGAACCTATATGCTATTTTACCATGCAGCCCTCTCCCCAGCATGATGGTGCTATGCTAGAACTCATGCATACAGAATTAGTAGTGGGTCACATTGCTCCAGTTCCTTTGGGTATTTAGTGCAGAATGCTGGCATTACAAATCTTTTTGAGGAAGTCTCCCCAGCACTGTAACAGTGTAGGCTGGAGACTCAGAATGATTCAATCCTAAATCACCACCCATACTGTCAAAGCAAGAAACTGATAACTGCTATTTTGATATTTTTTAATAAGAAAAACTAGCAATCACACAGATTTCCATACAAGTATTTATAGAATACAATACTCTGCTACTAAAGTCTGAGCAATCAAAGTCTAAATTCTGTTACATTAACTGGACATAAAATAAATTAAATCAGAAATCAGGTAACACGCCATAAAACAATCCGAGGAGAATGTGCTCTTTCTTGTTCTTGCGGTAGGAATAGCTGTTTGTTAAACAAGCCCATTAAAGGGTTAAATGACAAATTTCATGGTCTTGCAATTGCAAAAGAGCAGGACTTTGTGTAATGTTGCAAATGAAAAAGGTATCCTGCCAGACTTGTACTAGTGAGGTATATGAGCTAATTTAGCAGCTACACCAATGTTTGGCATGTTTGTTAAACTAAAAGATACAGATTTTTTAATTTCTCTCTTAATACAGGACCGTAATTACATACCCAACCAAAGTCTGCTTTACTGGCAAAATCATATATCAGTAAAGAAAAATATTTGTAGAACCAAACCAAGAAACAAACGAAGAATAAGACTTTCAGTAACCACCAAGAGACAGTATTTTTAGCTTTCACAATGCCGTGAACTTCTTCAGAAAAAGAAGAGACTTCCCAAACTCTTCTTTTATATTACATAAAAGGAAGTGATGTCATGAATTAAACATCATAATCGTGAAACCATCTTTTTTTATATATAAAATAATACATGTATATAAGTATATAAATACTTATATGTATGTATATAAGTATTTATATACTTATATACATGTATTATTTTATATATAAAAAAAGATGGTTTCACGATTATGATGTTTAATTCATGACATCACTTCCTTTTATGTAATATAAAAGAAGAGTTTGGGAAGTCTCTTCTTTTTCTGAAGAAGTTCACGGCATTAAATTGTGAAAGAAAGTGCTAAAAATACTGTCTCTTGGTGGTTACTGAAAATCATATATCAATAACTTTAACCTCTAGTCGTTTATTGAAAACAGGTATTTAGTCATTTAACCACAATGTGTGATGGTAGACTTTGTGTTCATTTTTTTCCTTTGCAATGAGCCATACTGGTATATTTCATACTTACAGTGATCTCATTTAAGTGTTTACAATGGCGATTAAAGGAGCAAATATAAACTATCCTCAGTCTGAACAGCAGCTACGGTAGACAGGGTGTACCAATTTATCTAATCTATAAACAAACAAAAATGCATACACACCACTGACATAACATTACATTAATAATCACATATTTAAACTATTTACTGCATTTCCTAAGGCAGAATTTTCTTTGTAAGAATAATATTAACAGTAGCAAGAAGGATTGTCAACTTTTTTTTTGCCATGCTGCAAAACAATCTATTAAAACTTGTACTTTCAAGCTGACTACTTGTAAACTGCCTCATATGACTCCAAAAAAGATCATACAAGAACTTTGCAAAAAAAAGTTTCTCATAAAGAATACAACCTCACTACATCTTTGAAGATGAATGTAAAAGATTAATGGAAATTCATGCAAGACAGCCACACTAAGAAGACAAAAATATCCACATCACAGTTAACCAAATCTAACAATTAACATATTCACCCTAGTTACAGCGTACAATACATATTCATCCTCATGCACTCTGTAATCCTCACTGACAAATGATAATTCACTTGTGAATGCCATACTCTTAATCATATTTTTACCTCACACTGTTCTAATTAATGCACTCAGAAAATAATTAAAAGACACAACATTTTTAAAACATTAACAGCAATCAATAACTGTGATCTTCCTATGAATAAAAACGACCAAGTACAACCTACAAGCAAAGTATGCAGCCTGCCCACTATAAATGCCAACATAGGTGCTACATAAAATGGGTCAAATATTCAGATGCTGAACTGTTAGGCCATCTTTTTCAATTATCTACAACACAAGGTTATTAGCATTTGTTTATACAGCAGAGTAATATTGGCAAATCAATAAAGTCACTTTAGAACATCTTAATACCACAGGGTAATATATATATACATAACTATACAGCAGCTACTAAACTGACATCTACACACATGTATCCATTGACTTGTCCTTAGTGTAGAAAAGCCATTCTGTACAGTTTAACACTTAGGCAGCTGTAAGAAGTGTAGAATACTACTGGCAGTGTAACTGCTTTACAAACGGTTCAAATAGCCCATGTGAGCCAACCTTTTCATCTGAACTGCACCATTAACTCAGACAGCCAGTTTGGAAAATCCAGTATGAAAATGTACAGTTACGGTATACAGATCTTTAGCAAATTTCTCCCCAGCAAAATGACCACTGATGCAAGTAACACTTTGTGTTTCTACTGACAAATTAGAAATGGGAGTCACACAAACAATGCCTGCATGAATTAAAAATATACCAGTACCGGAGACAGCACCTGTAGTTACTAAAAAACTTGTATTACGGTGAAAAGTCCCCTGCTCAACTCTTCAAGACCTCCGAATGTTTACAATTCATGAAAAATACTGTAGGAGTGTCTCTGTGAATACATATTTTTATCTAACAATTTTTACAATATTAAGAATATCATGGAACTCGGTTATGACGTTATTGACTCGCGACATATTCCAGACAGTCGCGACTCACAGTAACTCACCTCCACTTCCCTGTTCGGGATAACAAGATTCCGCTACTGAGTAGCACAGAAGTTTAATGAAATGCTCTTCTCCAATGTTGTTTCGGGACTGGAAGTAGATATTCGGCCCGGAAGTGTTGCAAATAACATTTCCGCTACAATGTGTACCATACAAATTCGTCCCTTAATAAATAAAAGAGCAAGTAAATTGAAAGTTAGTTTAGCGCTCAACTTCTTAGTGCAAGAAGTCTGGACAAAGCCTGCCCAAAATAGGGATAGATTTTAAATATTGTTCTTATAAACTTAGAAAGTTGCTAGAGTAACAGGGTATGTGTTACTGTACATTTTCTGAAGGATTTGAAGTATGGAACTCAAATGTCATTATTTAGTGACTTTAGTCTTCAGAGCATCCCAGTGATTTGCCAGAAATCACAAATTGTATGAGGAACAGACCAAACATATGAAACAAAAATCTGGATAGTCGAGATGTATGAATGTTCGATAGTGGCAGGTTTTCTCTTATCCTTTCCTTTCGGATGTTTGACTAAAAAATCTTTCTGTAGGAAGTTGGGTTATTAGTTTCTTTCCGTATATTGCAAACTTCATTACGGAAGTTTATAACAGCAAACCATTTGTCCAGCCATATCAGTTGAAGAAAGTCCCTCTTAGAATGCTGTCAGTAGAGAAGATCTACTTTACAGCAGCACTTTACAATTGCCTTTACAATTTTTTTTTTTTTTTTGTAATGCTGATCGGGAAGATATGCCCTTGTTAATTTTTCATTCAATTATGTATTCCCTTTTTATCTAGTTCAAGATTGCAGGTGATCTGAGACGTATCCCACGCAGTCAGGTCGACATAAGGGAGAAAGACTAATCATACCTCTCAACTGTCCCTGATTTTTTTATTCAAATTTTAGCTCTGTCTCTCTTATTCCCTTATAAAATTGGTGATTTTGGAGACGGTAGTGAATTGCATGTAATAAATAACGATAATTAGAGGTGTAGATTAATTTCACGTTAGACAAATGTATATTAATTCATATTCTCTAATTCTGTCAACGTTTCAAGTTAATGTTTGTTGCGTCTTTCGGCTTTTCCCGCTTAGGGGTGGCCACAGCGGAACTCCGGTCCGCTAATGATTGGTAGTAGATTTTTACGTGCTGAGTTGCCAGCTCTGACGCACAACCTTCAACGGAGGTACGCCCATTCACGCATCTCTCCACACAGAAGACGCTCTAGCTGAGAATCGAACAGGACAATGTCTTATTGTGAGGCGACAATGCTACTGTAGCACCACCACCGCAGTTAATAATATTAATATTTTAAAATTGTCCCTGATTATTTCTGAATTTGGCCCTGATCCAGTTGAAATTTGTCCCTGGCTTGTTGAGTGCTGTGAATCTGATAAAGATGTTGTTCAGCATCAGGAAACACACTATACACACACAGATCTCTGGGAAGTTAGTAGGTTTGTCTTTTCATCTATAGCTTGACAGTTCACCAATGGCTTGCCTTTCAAATATGTGAGGAAACCAAAGCACTGTGCAAAACTCATGCAGAGCTCATGTAAGCTCTGCACAGGAGGAAAACCAGCTAAGAGCCAAAGTGGAGAACCCTGCACTGTGAAGCAGCAGTGCTAACTATTGTGGCGCTGCTTCGTCCAGTATGAAGCACGTATTGCTTTAATAGCCAGCCACATCAAACATAGTTTTCCTATTATTGAATGCTGTTACACTGAGGACTGAAGGTGATAATGGAGAATGCTTATATGTACTGCATGTAGAATGTTGCAGCATTTGCATAGTTTGACAGATGCCTGTTGCTGTAACATGCTAAACCTTAACACAAACAATGTTTTATACAAAAGTCATGTCGGACAAACCCCCCAGCAAACAAGTTTAAAAAAATCAGTAGCCAATGCTAAGCGATCCTTCACTTGAAGCACTAACATAAAACATTTCTGTGGGTGTGTAATTTGGTAGAATGACCTTGATTTTATTTATTTATTGTATTTTATTTTACATTTGTTTACTGGGAAAGTCTAACTGGGATAACACCCATTTTCAGCAGAGGCCCAGGGAGCAAAGCTCCACATATAGATATTATACAAAGCTTGTACAAGAAATTATACAAAAAATATACAAGACTTACATTACACCAGAAATGACATTATATGGTATTACATCTGACAATATTATACAATCATCTGATATAATTCCTTATTGTGGTGTAGACATGGTAGTTTCTCAAAGTAAAATGATGAAGGGTTTGTAGGGGGAAATTGGATAGAAAAGGATGAGGTTAGAGATTATCTAGACATGAGAGAGAGCATAGATTATGAGGTGGTTAGGGAAGAAGAAAAAGTATGACCAGAACTATTACAACTAGTTAGCCTGGAGTAGTATAGGAGCAAAGCCATGTGTCATTAAGATAATTGTTAAGAATCTTTTTGAATTGATTGGTATTTGTGTTGGTTCTGATGCTGTGAGGTAGTGAATTCCACCTCGTTGCTACATGATGAGAAGATAGGGAGTCTCCTGCCATATTAGTGAATTTGGACACTTGTAGTAGAGATTTATTTGTTGAGCGAAGACTTTGGTTTGTGGTATGGGGCTGGAGAATATTTAGAAGGGCAGTTTTTTTCCGGTTGATATAATAGTTTGTGAGAGGTGAAGAAGAGAATACAGGCAAGATGGAGTGGGTGGAGAAGAGTGTCAGGAGGGATTTGTGACAGACGAGTACCAGTAAGAGTGAAAGGGAAGGTCTACAAGTGGGTAGTGAGACCAGCTATGTTATATGGGTTGGAGACAGTGGCATTGACAAAAAGGCAGGAGTTTGAGCTGGATGTGGCAGAGTTAAAGATGTTAAGATTTGCACTGGGTGTGACGAGGGTGGACAGGATTAGGAATAAGTATATTAGAGCATCAGCCCAGGTTGGAATGTTTGGAGACAAAGCCAGAGAGGCAAGATTATGTTGGTTTGGACATGTGCTGAGGAGGGATGCTGAGTATATTGGGAAAAAGATGCTAAGGATGAAGCTACCAGGTAACAGGAAAAGAGGAAGGCCTAAGATAAGGTTTATGGATGTGGTGAGAGAGGACATGCAGGTGGTTGGTGTGACAGAGAAAGATGCAGAGGACACGTAGAAATGGAAACAGATGATCCGCTGTGGTGACCACTAATGGGAACAGCCGAAAGAAGATGACGATGATGATACTAGCTTGTGTGCCAAGGTTAACTGGTTGTAGGATAGAAGTTGTGGGAGTTCTAACCAGGAGAGTTTTTTTAAAGAAGTGACAGTGGTGGGTATGATGTGGACAGTCAGTTGCAAATTTAGTTGTTTTATTGTAGCATGTTTCAGGTTTAATTAAATCAGTCTTTTTAAGGTTGGTTAGAATTGGGGAAGCATGCAGAAATGTTAATAGAATGGTAACCCTAGAGGTGTTAGTTATGTACTTTTTAATCTCTGTAAAGAGTACACATTTTTATGTGAACTTTCTTAATTGTTTGTGCTATATGTAGGTCAAATCTTAGATTATCTGTTATTACTATTAGTAGTTTTTTTTGTAAATTGGCATTAATTTTAGTATTATTCCTAGCTGTGATGTAGAAGGTGCTGGTGGGGAAAGGATATTGTGGGTTGAAAGATCATGTTTTGTTTTATTGGGGTTGAATATGAGCTAATGGTTAGAGAGCCATAGCTCTGTATCTGAGAATGATTTTGGTGTTATATCATGGAGGTGTTGCAGGTTATTAGTGGCGCATATTATATCATGGAGGTGTTGCAGGTTATTAGTGGCGCATATAAGTGTTGTATCATCTGCGTATTGGATAGCTGAAGCCAGTGGGGTAGCACTATGGAGGTTGTTTGTAAAAATAGTGAAAAGTAGTAGCCCAAGAATTGAGCCTTGAGGTACTCCTAGTGTGATGGGAAGAGGGGGGATAGGACACTAAGCGATTTTACAGATTCTTGGTGGTCCTGTAGATAGCGTTGGAAACACTGAAGTGTAGAGGGGCTGAGGTTCAGTTTGGAGAGTGTATTTAATAGATTGGGGTGGAAGACTGTGTTAAATGCCTTGGACATGTCTAAAAGACTGCAGAGACTATTTTACCATTGTTTCTGAGTTGGTTGATGGTATTGGTGAAACTGAGAAGTGCATTTGTGATACTATGATGGACCCTAAAACCATGTTGACAGGTTGCTAGAAGGTTGTTAAAGGTAAGATAATGAATCATTTGGGAGTGCATACATCTTTTGAGGAGTTTAGATACTGGAGAGAGAATAGCAATCAGTCTGTTGTACACCTCTGTGGAATTTCCACCTTTGTGTAAGGGGATAATGTGTGCGATTTTCTATATTGTTGGAACATGTTCTGCTATAGACCTGTTAATAAGGACTGACACTGGATAATATATGGCTTCAGCTGCTAGTTTGAAAAATATTTGGCTGGTAACTTCCCTCCTATTTTTGCCCTGCCCCTCATAAAATATTTGATTTTCTGGTAAAACTTTGAAAATTACAGTTAGTCAGTCTCAGGCACTAGAACTTCATAGTTTAGAAAACGTGTTGATACAAAACCTGTTCTATTAACTTTTAACATCCGTGATTTTGCCTTCTATTGTTCCCTTTCCTTCCTGAAATTTTTGATTTTCTGGAAAACAACTGTGGCCTACAGCCAATCTGTAATGACAGACATAGAGTTTCATAATTCTTAATGTTTATAAAATGCATATTGATGTCCTATTAACTATTTACTTGAATTAAAAAAAGCTTCACAGGTGTTATATTAGTGTTGGTAGTGACGCAGGCTATACTGGCATTTTCATTCTTGAATGTGAATTGTACATGGTCCAGTGCTCTCCATTATCACCAGGAGTCTATTTTTCTTTCTTTCTTTCTTTGTCAATTCTGCCTGCTGATCATCATTCCCTTCTGGGCCATTTTGGTTCATTCTTTCTGCATCACTGGTTAGGCTGGGAGTGGACATTATTTAGGCAATCACCATGGATGGTTCAGTGTTTACCATTGCACCCACATCATGGATACACTTGGCAAAGCTTCAGAGAGGGTCGTGCAGTGAGCTCACAGTGGAGATTGTCCCTTCACTTCTGATGCTGTCAGTCTCTCCAAGCAGTCCTAACTCTTTGTGGGAAGCAGAAGTGGTGGTTTTCTCTTATTTCCACACAGAAAATCACTCTGATTCTAGGTGCTCATGAGTGCACCAGCCATCCTTGCCCCTTGCAGAATTGAGTGGTCCATGCTGCTTTACTCCCTTCACTTCCTTCCTGGCTTCTTCAGTTCTGGGGCCAGTAATTGACCCTGGTCACCTGTCTTGTAGTCAGGGCTCCATCTATCTGCACTACAAAGCCAGGCTAGGGACTCGATAAATTGCACATATATGCTTACCTATGTTCCCACCTGTCCTTCCACTCATTACCTCTGTAATGTTTGCACTGCATCTTTAACTCATCTGTAGCTGGAAAGTCAGTGTGAAATCACCAAGCTGCATTATAGTCTGTTTGCCTTGAGGCATTTGAAATTAATAAACAAGTAAGCTGCATCTGAGCTGAAAGTATGCTCATAGGAACATACTGGGCAAGTGATTACAGGAACCATAAGATGCCTACCCATATACATCTTTAAGCAGATAAACTTAAACGTTATTGCCACCCTTTTCAAGCAACTAATAGTACTCCCTTCCCATATCAGTCAGGCAGTATATGATAACTCTGGTGTAAATTCAAGTCATAGTGCCTGAGTTAAATGAAACTAAAAAAATATGACACTGCAACAATCTCTCCAGAGTTTTTATCTTCAAGGAGGTCTTGCTAAAATGTGGACATTCTGAATACAAAAGTATGATTTTAAGTGTTGTTACATTGTTGGCATACAGGTATAAAGCCCTGATTGTGGCTAGATAATCCAAGTTCTATTAATGGCTCAGCACCCATTGGAGCTGGCATAAAAGTGAGTGGTAAGACTGAATCACAGGAATGATAGTTCCTAGTCTGGCTGTGCTCCATTTCAAGAATCAAAGCAGCATACTGAAGGCATAGGATTGGAAACCCAGGCTGGCGATGATAGTCTTCAGCAGAAAGTGTGTGTGTGTGTGTGTGTGTGTGTGTGTGTGTGTGTGTGTGTGTGTGTGTGTGTGTGTGTGTGTGTGTGTGTGTGTGAGCATTCACATGTCTGGGGAAGGGGACTGGATTTATTGTGGTGCTGCTGTCCACATATGACAGTGAAATGCAGATTGCTGACTGGTGGGATTGCCTATTTTCCAAAGCTAGAAGGATAAGTCTCCCATCAGGGTCCCAGTCTAGGAGATAAACTAGGCTCACTCAGCAGGTGAGATAGGGCACCTTCCATCCAGGTCCAAGCCCTTATCCATGGTGTTAAGCTGAATTTGTTAGGCAGTGGTGGATGCACACATTTCCACAGCTGATAGCTAAAGTAGTAGCATAGGTGGGGAGGTACCATAATGGTTACCTGAATAACTGCCCCCCTCTGAATTGATTGTCTCCGAGCTTGGGTAAAGTTTCCTGGTAGGAGAAAAAAATGTGCATGTTTGGTTAAGGGGAGAGTTGATTGTCAGCAGGCGCAAGAGGGAAATCATCCCAAAATAAAAAAAAAATGTTATTACAAAAAGGTTGTGAAAGCATAATACACACTTTTCATCACATTGCTTAATAAGAATGAAATAAGAAATCAGCAACACTTCTGAATCTGAGGATGCAGGAAAAAGATAACACCACAGCAGTTAAACAAAGGTTTTAAGAATGTTGTCAGTCAAGAAATACTCTACCCTTTCTTCATCACCTATTTTTCATAATGGCTCAAGGACCCCTAAAAGAGTACTGGTACACATTACTGACTTCCTGTATGAATTACTGATTTCAAACTTGATGAGGGCTCATTACATTGTTAAACTGGTCAGGATTCAAGCCATTTAATAAAATTAGAAGCAAGTGTTTTTTTGTTCTTGCAAACTTCCATATGCCAACTCCCTGGTCACATAAACAGGAAGAAAGGGGAAATCTCACAAAACAAAGGGATCACTGCTGATGCACACTTCGCAACCACAATGACAGTGATTTTCTGTACAAAACTGTGATTGGTTGAGTTCAGCATTGGTGGATGAGCTCTACAAATGGCCTTTACAATTTAATCACAGCTGTTATGGGTTAGTGGTTAAGGGCTGAGACTATAGTGTACAGGATCCTGGGTTCAAGTCCTGCAAGGGCTGTTTATTCCCCTGGGATCACTTCAGCAGCTCTGCTGGACAGAGGCACAGGGAACTTATCTAAGGGGGTGGCGAGAGCCAACACATTCTGGCTAGGCTTATAAATGCCTTTGGGCAGATAACCTAGTACCTACCTATGAACCTATGAATCTTTATGGAGGTGGGACTTTGGACATTATAGGGAAGCCATGTTGCTGTTCTAAAGTACTGAGTAAAAGACTGAGTTTGTTGAGTTACAAGACTTTCCTTTGGGGCTAAATATTGAATATGACACAAGAGGTGAGCACAATGTAGTCTATTTATTGAGAAAAAAACTGATGTGATGCCACCATTGCATGTAGAACTGTATAAAGGTAAACAGGCTTGTTAAGAATAAAAGAGAAGTAGTTGTAAATGTGCACGGATCTGTAAAGAGCTGATACAGATATGTGGCTTTAACCATGAATCTGGAAAATATCCAAGTCTGTGGTCAAATATACAATTTTTTTCATAAAAAAGTTTTTTTTAATTTATTTATTTTGCAAAGGTATACAAGACACAGAACAGACTCTCAGCTGTCAGTATTTTGCAGGAACGTTCCTATTTTCAGGCCTGATTTACTCCTGTACAACTTGTCCCTATTTTTGGAGGTATGTCCATGTTTTCATGCTTGATTTGCCCCTTTAAACAATTTTCTGAATCTCCATCATCACATGTGATTTTTGAAGCTGGTCTGTACACACAGACCAAACTACATGACCCATATACTCGTGGCAACAATAATTTAAAGAAAGAGGACACACAATTTACATCTCATTTTTCCTGAAGTATAAATAAATGCCCTTGTGTGGTAGAAATTTCAGTATAGTTCATTGAAGTCTACAGATGTTACATTATCTTTCTGATAAGGTCCTTATATTTTTCCATTATTTTTGTCATTCTCTGTTTTTTAAACATGTTTCTGAGTAGTATCTCACATTCATATCAAATATGGGAAGAGTTATATGCTATTTGGTTTTCAAAATTTTATGTTAATAAGATATCCAGACTTTTAGATAGACGTTCCTACTTTTTAAGTGCGTTTGTTCATATTTTCAATTTCTGCAAGTTGAGAGGTATGACAGAGTTAAAATGTACTGCTAAGGCACATGTATTCTGTGGCACAAAATGAATATCTATGCACTTTATCAGTTGGGAAAAAAACATTAAAAAGTGACTTAAAAGATGACCGTGAGAGTTATACTGAAAAAGTGAAGATGTACAGAAAAATGCGATGTTCAAGCTTGATACTAGGAGAGAGCAATATCACATTTGCACAAATCTTCAAATCACTGACACCAGTCTCTATGTAAGTTGGTTCTCTCTTCTGGCCATCATGTGTCACCTGGGGGTCAAAAGTCACTCAGCTTTGAGTACAGAATTAGAGAATTATTCAATCATAAATTGTTGGAATACATTCCCCAACAATACGAGCATGAGCTATGTCATAAATTAGCCATGGTGGAAAAAACACATTGGCATGTTAAGGTCGACAACATGGAAGATTTTTCAGGATCTTTTTGTTGATTTGGGATGCTTGCTAGCATTGATCACATACAGATTGACAGATTGACCCTGGCATGCTGCCAGTTGTACACATACCAGGGAAAGTTATACTGTCTTTGAAATATAGGATTGATAAGGAATTACAAAGAATGGAGCGACTGCAAAGCAAACAAAATCTGTGCATCAGGTGAGCAATATAATTGTGGTCAAATCCAACAAGAGTTATATATGCATTGATCCACAAAACCATAAAATATCAGAAAAGAGCATTAACCACTTCGTACTGTTAACAAAATCATGATTTATCAAATGCAAGATTTTTCTCTGTGCTATGTTTTAACCAAGGTTCTGGCAAATCAAAATGGTTATTGAAAGTTCCAAGTTTGTACATTTAAATACAACAATTGGAAGACACAGATTTGTGCATCTCTCATTTGTAGTTTCTTCTGCTCCAAAACAGTTCCAGAGAACTGTGGCTCAAATTGTCAGTCTGTTGTGGTCCTGCACATTATATCCAGTATGCAGGTGATTAACTCTTCTGGGTGCTGCTTACATTATATGTGAGGTCACTATACCCCTGCAGACATAGTTCTTCAGTTTATATGAATTACTGTCTCATTCACATCTCCTTTTAATCATCAGCAAACTGTAACTATGTTATTCACTAGTAACAAGTTTCAGCCATAGTATATTCTGTAGTAGTATGAAATAAACCAAGCAACATTGATACTGAACAAGTGATTAATAAAACAGAGCTTTCAGGTCAAACAAACCCTTCATGAAGGGTTTGTTTGACCTGAAAGCTCTGTTTTATTAAACACTTGTTCAGTATCAGTGTTGCCTGGTTTGTTTCATACTGCATCCAAAGTTGGTTCTATGAACTAAGCTTTGTTCTGCAACTGTTTGGCTTTTTTGAGAATTATATTCTGTAGGACACATGTAAAATCAAATAATGCAATTGCTGACTGAAATAGATGACAGCATAAAAATCCTAGGGTTTATTAGAGACCAGAACTAAAACATAATCAATGTGTCAATAAAGTTACCTTGCAAACCAACCAGAAGCTGGGCTTGTTACGCTGAGGTAGACTTTTTCTCATCTGTCTTGAGCAAGTCACTTCAACGTATCTGTAGTTACTATCCAGGTTAATATGTGACTGTACCATCTACATAGTATTCCATTAAAAATGAAACAGATCTAGAATATAGTGTCAACATATACAGCTAACCTCTACAGTAGATCTTACCATTATATGTCTTTAAAAAAATCAGTGGACCAGATTCAATAACACCTTCACTATGTATACAGTAAGTATTCACGATCTGTATTCAAGAACATCTCTATCACATTTTTTGCACTTTCTAGTCACTCAGAAAGATTATACTAAGTGCACAAGTAGTCTAGACTTTGTGGTAACCCTTATGAATTCCTCTCAGTATTTAAAGCTGCAAGGAAATCAATAGAAAAACTAAAATTAGGAGAAAGAAGGTGTGAGTTATGTTTGCGTTGTCTGTTCACTCAGAAAGGTGTGCACTTAGTGTAGGAGTTAATTAATCCCAGGGAGTGTCTAGGTCATAAAACTACATCACTTCAACCAATTTAAATGGTTTACTTTGAAGTGTGTGGAGTGTATAGCTTTAAATATACTGATATCTAGTTTCAAGGAGCTACATGTAGTGTACATAGTACTTGTACAGGACAGCATGAATAAACACCTTATGGAGCTAGATGCTCATCCGTAGTATCTGAATTGTTTATAAGGTAATGACAGGTATGTTACATGGTGTCACTGTGGAGAACTATATTTGTAGACGTAAGGTATATGTGTATATATATATATATATATATATATATATATATATATATATATATACACACACACATTTTTCAAGGATGCATGTGTTTGCAATGCACATTGATAATTTACAGTGGAAAATGCCCTGCTGTGATTACCAAGAATTCTCTTGCTACAAGACTCTTATTCCACAGAGTTTTTTGTCAAAACTACGCTGCTGTGAATAATTTAACAGATCAGCTTCTCAAAGATCAGACTGTTATGTTACAAACATTAAACAAAATACTTCACAGAGGAGAGATGGCAGGTTGATCTTTATTTGACGGAGACAATTAACAAAGGATAAAATTACTGCAACTGAATATATACATACAATCGTACGCTGGTCTCCTTTTTCTGTGGCAAATCTTAGGCATTGGATTGTTTCATTATCTATGGCCTATAAATCAGGCTAGCTGAGTCCTGAAGCATGCCGAAGGTTGTCTCAACTATCTCCTTGAATCAAGCACTTCAGTTGCTGGGCTTCTGTCCACCTCAGAAAAGCAAAGAAGAAAACATTGTTATATACAGTTTAGATGTAGAAAGGCAACAAAACCTTGAACAAAACCAGATATGTATACAGTAGATTCCATTGTTCAATTATCATTGCCTTATAACAGGATTCATATTTTCATGTAATCACCATTGGCATACCCCAGCCTACATTGCCATGTGTTCCTGCCTGCACCTCTACTGCACCTACTATTTTCTTCAAAATGTATAGAATCTTTATGATATTTTCTTCACGTTCACACTAAATCTCATTAAATAAGTCAGGCACAAGTATCGAAGAAGGCATATGATCATACATATGTTTCAGCTCTGAGCACACCATTGTTCATACTTGTAATCCAAATATAAATAACATCACTGAGGACCCAATCTGATGAAGTCTGTCTGTTGATGCAAAACCGCTCAATCATTTTATTATTTTAATACAATCTATTATTTTTTTAACCAGTGATTGGATCCTGAGTGGCTTTATTTATTTTTGAATTCTGAATTTGGTTAACATAATACTGCACCTTTCTACTTTTTCCACTTCATACTTGTGATGGACTACATGAGCAAGCATATCAGAGCAGACAGATCAACAAAGTTGCTGTATGCACATGATGTGGCATTACAGGCAGACTCTGAGCAAGAACTTCAGCAAAGGATAGGGAAATGGAATGCAAAAGTGAAGGCACATGGGATGAAAATGAGTACAGCTAAGACACTTGTAATGGCAGGCAGATTTTGTAGTTCAGAAGAAGCTGAGAATTGAAATAGAAGAGAAAATAGTGGAACAGGTTAACAGCTACAATCTTTCTAGGAGGGGTGGTCAAGAAGAAGGAAGACTGAATGAGGCATTCAAACCTCGAATCAGAGGAGCTGCAGCCAACTGGCACATAGTATCAGGTGCAGTATATGACAGAAAAATGCCAAAAAAGCTGAAATGTAAGCTGTACAAAACAGTGGTGCAACCAGTACTACTGTATGGTACAGAAACCTGGGGAGTAAAGGCAAAGCAGTTGAGGAAGTTAGAGGTGGTGGAGATGACGTGCCTGAGACAGGTGGTAGGATGCATACTATGGAACAGAAGAAGTAATGAGTATGTAAGAGCAGAAGCCAAAGTAGAGCCAGTTGCAGAAAATGTCAAGGAGAACAAATTATGGTGGTTTGGGCACATATGCAGAAAAGCAGAATACAATCTGGTGAAGATGATTTGGGACAGAAGGAAATGAGGACATCCAGCAAAAAGGTGGGTGGATTGTGGGAGAGAAGAACTGCAACTGTCAGGCATGTGTGTCGAAGAAGGCAGGAGAGTGGCACTGAATATAGAGAAATGGTGACAAGGCACCCCGACCCCATGTAGAAAAGGGGGTTGATGATGATGATACATATATTTCTAATGAAATGCAACCACTGTGTTTTAGTTTTGACACCTAACTCTATTTTCCTTGAACATAAATATGACCCTATTTCTGTGACTTTTGTAGGCTTAACAACATCTGATTATTGTGTAGCATTAAAACAACTTTCCATAGGTTTATGTTACAAAAAGCATATGCAGACAAGGAGTATCTCAGTGGATGTTAATACCAGCAAGGATGTTGAGAAGCACACTGACTGTATGCACTCCAGTACAATTTTTAAAAGGGGGGTAGGAGACAGGCACAAGAACCCAGGGGGAAACCCAACCCAAATTGAAAAGAAAGAACAAAATAGTCTCATATTGCACGCAGATGCCTTGATTGAGACTGTATCAAAAAGCCATTTTTACCTCATCATAAGTTTGAATGCTTTCCTGTTATTTCACCCTGCAGTTTGAAAGGCATTAATCTACCAATTGACTCTGTCTGTAAATCCCCCTTCAAAACAGTTTACCATATTAAATACTTAGGGATATCCTATGATCACAATCATTTATCTACACGACAGAATAATGTAAGTAAAGTACGGAGCAACATCACACAAGACCTGCACAGACGGAGGTAATTAAAATTATCCACGCTATCTAAAACAGCAATAATTAGAATGAATATTCTACCTAAATTGTTATATCCCTTTAACTCAGCCATTTTAAACATCCCAAACTACTTACGTCCAGAGAATAAACAAGGAACTAGCCAAATTCATCTGGTACCCCAAATCTGTTAGGATATCCAATTTAAAACAAATGTACCCAAAAGGAAAAGGTGGTTTGAGTTTACCTGACTTTCAATTACACTATAAAATTATAAGTGCAAATAGACTATTATTAATCTCAAATTTCTCAATGAACAGTGAACTCTGGTCTCCAACCTGGGCTAGACTCTGGCATACACACGTGCTTACAAATAATGTAAATCCCAAAGCTATTCCCTTCATAACCCCAGTAAATATTAGAAATATCAAAATAAATAGTATTATAAAACAGAAAATCAAGAGCTTTCAAGAGCTGATTAAAAACCTTAAATCGGGATAAGGCTCTACCACTCTTTCAACTGATTCACCTAAACCCAAATATAAAAAAAAATAATAAAAAAAATTAAATCTAATAGACTTTCCTTTAATTAGGGAATGCACAATGTGGGATTTCTACAGACACAAAGAGAAAACTCTGCATGACTTATGTGAATCACTAAAGGTTAATTAAAAATACATCAGCATTGTATGTCAGATAAGACCCGCGGTGGTGGTGCTGCTGCAGTAGCGTTGTCGCCTCACAGTAAGACGTTGTCCGGTTCGATTCTCAGTTAGAGCGTCTTCTGCATGGAGACATGCGTAAATTGGCGTACCTTTGTTGAAGGCTGTGCATCAGTGCTGGTAACTCGGCATGTAAAAATCAACTACCAATCATTAGCGGACCGGAGTTCCGCTGTGGCGACCCCTAACCGGGAAAAGCCGAAAGACACAACAACATTGTATGTCAGATAAGGGAGACAATTTCATCAATAATCAAGGACACACATATTAATGATATGGTTTTAAATAGATCTTTAGATATTATGAAGAGCTTATCTAGCAGGAAGAAAACACTCTCCAAAACATATAAACTCATCAATGCTATCAAATATGAGAATTGATCTACAAATGAACAGAAACTCAAAGCAATTAATCTTACTATTAACTTATCCCCTTTCAAAAAATGATTCATACACAATTAATGATCCACAACAATATATACTTCACTCCTATGATTTTAAACAAATTTGATCTCAAAGTATCTCCTGCATGTACTTGTTGGTTATACCCCCAAGTAGACATGTGCTATGGTTTTGCAAATATTCAGAAAATCTAAGGGGATCTCTTAAGGTAAGATTAGAGAAGATGGGGTACCACAAATCAACATTATCTTGAGAAGTAGCCATTCTCCACATTATAGACTCTAAATTATCCAGTACGAAAGTGCATATACTAATAACTGTCTGCTCACTAATCAGACTTTATATAACGAAAAATTGGTTAGATCGCACCAAACTTTCATGGAATGGGTTTAGAAATATGGCATCAACATACATATCCTCTCAAATATTAGTTGTAACAAACTTAAAAAATGAGAATATTACCAGAATTATTGGAAGCTTATATTCAATCATATTTTGGAAACTTGATATTGATGCAGCTTTTGCTAATTATACAAGGTAGTTATTTTGGAGTATAGTCCATACTCATGCAATGGTCATGACTTAATGCTATTACTGTTATTTCAAATACATTGATAAACTTAACTCATAAGTTCTGCCTTCTCTCTTTCCTATTCTGATCATAGTAGCACTGATGTAGATATTGTATATAGTTGGTGTTTTAGAGAAATGGAGTTAGTAATGATTGCTATTGTCATTATTTAAACTTCATGTGTCACCAACATTGTATTTTCTTCTTAAATGTGTCTAACTTGGCTGTATATGGTGCACAAGATAATAAAAATTACAATTAAAAAAAAAAAAAAAACCTCTGTTTGTAAAGTGGGGGAAAGCAGCAAAGAATTAGACTGACCTCCTGGTTCTCTGATATGGCTTTCCATTAATCCTTTAGCTGGTACTGCTTCTGTGATTGGTGGATCAGTCTCAGTGGTGACCTCAGCAGGAGTTGTTCAGAAGGAGGGATAATTGTGTCTGTTTAGGTCAGCAGACTCACAGCTTCTACAAATGTGTTCAGTGCTAGCAACTTTTTTTTTTTACAGAAATAGGGTATTATGTATTTGTTGGTGGTGTTGACTTGCCCCTAATTTTTTTTTTTTTTTTTTTTTTTGTTTTGTTAAGCTGCTCTTGAAGATTTAGGGCAAGATAAGGGAACCAATGCAATGCAACTCAGAAAGCATTTAAAACTTGATAGTTTCAGAGTGTCTTTTTTATAAGCTGGCAAGTGCTATGCTTATGTATGAGCCTCAGTTATTCCATTAAACTGTACAGCGAAGGCAACAATAACACAATAGGTGTGTGTGTGTGTGTGTGTGTGTGTGTGTGTGTGTGTGTGTGTGTGTGTGTGTGTGTGTGTGTGTGTGTGTGCATGTGTATATTTACCTGTATATATAAATGTATATTTGTATGTGTGTGCATATGTGTATATGTATATGTGTGTGTTCCCATCTTGTGACAGACCTGGCTTGTCAGGGGCAGTGTAAGTTTGTGTGTTAATCTGCGGAAAAAATAATACCAGTAGTTTTGTCTGTAGACACACAATACATTTTGGGGGTGGGGCATATAAAGAACTCTTCTGGCTGATGTGGATACTGGGGACAGTTTGGCTGTTATTTCTTTAACTTTTCTTATTACTCAAACTTCAGCGGTGTGCACAGAGGGTCCCTATAGTTTATCAAAGGGTACTGTATTGTCGAGACAAAAAAGTTGGAATATGTTTCTGAGATTATTATTTTTCCACTTTCATATGGACAGATGGTTATCTTTTGTGGGGGGTGGTAAGGAATCACGCTGTATGTGCACATTTTATAGCAACAAGTTAGATTATATTTCTGTCACTGTTTGTTCTTGCACTTTTTTCACACTCTATCAGCAGAGAGATACACAGAAGGTAGCTGCCTTTTTTGATAGGAGAGAACAGGTATACTGCTGTGGAAACTGTGTGACTGTGGAGTCTGGTATGATTAAGAGGGTATGGGGGCAAAGCCTCTATGTTGTAGGTGTGTTGTTGCAAAAAAGTGTGTGTGTGTGTGTGTGTGTGTGTGTGTGTGTGTGTGTGTGTGTGTGTGTGTGTGTGTGTGTGTGTATCTAGACAGATAGATATGCATACATGTGTCTTTGCTCAAGAATGACACTGGTAAATTTTGCATATTGGCGACAGTAGTTATTGACTGTAGGTATCATCAAAATGATATGTTATCATAGGTTCATAGGTAAGTGCTTGACTAGATGCCATTGTGGGCCATTTTAAGTCTAACCACTTTCCCTTTGCAAGACAAGAATCAAACCCTGTAACTTGTGTCTGTGAGGTAAACACCTTAACCAATATACCAACCCCCTGAAAGATTGAAATTGAAGGTTTTGGTATATTTTGCACTGACAGTGTTAAGGAAATCAATGTTTCTGCATATTTTATAGGATGGCTTGTTCCTCACTAATGCACAACTATGGAGGTAGTATATACAAGTAAAGGAGGTTTCTGGGGAGCAAGCCTCTATCTGACAAAATTACATGCTTTTTGATTTTCTGAATATTTTTATGGCAGGAGTGGTGTCACTAATGTGTACTAGTAAGACAGCTTTCATATTACAAATTGAAATGTGTAGCTGTTGTTGAGTTTAAATTAGGTGTAGGTATGTGAGCTGCATAAATCTTAAAATCCTCACTATACCCTAAATAGGAAATGTTTCAATAATAGCATACATATTTGTAGAGTACTACTACAGGCTGTATATATAAATATAGTGGAATAATAGCTCTTGCATGTCATTTGTGAAAGAGATGAGTGTTTCTTTCGAATCACTGAGTCAGCAGCCATTCTTGTTAATGTTAGGAGATTTGTAGGTTTCTTTTAAAAGGTTCAGCTTTTCAGACTACTGTGTGAGTTACTGTTTTTTGAAACAGTAGTTTGTGTTTTTCTTGTTATGTTGATGGCTGGTCCTTTATGCAGTACTTTAGTTGGTATAGCTTTGTGTTATTTATAATTTATATGTTAAGCAGTGTGTTTTGTTAGGTGTCGTCATGGTTATGATGTGTGGAAGTCTTTAATGACTGTTCAATGTTGGTGTATGTAGGTATTTTTTATTGTGTGCAGCTCCGTTGTTGTATTTGAAATACTGATTTCCATTGTCAGCAGTAATAGGATTTTTTATGTTGTGATGTGCGGAAGTGTTTGATGTTGTGGGTGTGTATATGTGTGTGCAGGCTAAAGTTTTTTTTATGAATGTTTATATTCAAAATGTATTTCTGTTGTCAGTAGTACTGAATTTTTTTTCAGGGTGCGTGTATGTTTACTTATTTATTTAGATTTGTTTAACAAGATGGAGCACTGATCCATGGGAACCTATTTTGGGCTCATCCTAAACTTGAAAACAAAACAATGACAGAAGGAGAATTTACAATGAAAATTTATAAGCAGAGACTGAAAGGACAATATAGCTTTGAAAATACATTCAGAAAGTGCAGGTATGCCAACATTAAAATAAGTTCAGTTTACAAGACACAGGCATATACAATGTAACAAGCACATATTTCTGTTCATGGCTTTGTATAAGTAGCTCGTGAATATAGGTAGTGAGGAGATGAATTGGGTTAAGGCAAGAAAGAAGAGTTTGTCAGTGGAGTCTGACAAAGGAAAGTGTAGTAACTGTTATGTAAAGAGGTGATGCATGGAGGTTTAAAACTCTTCCTCCAGATGAGACATCAAAGCTGGGCTCCATCTCTTTGAATTGGTGGTAACTTGGGTGTATGTAGAAGATGCCACAACACCTATAGAAAAGAGTAGGGTGAGATCCTCCATGCCCTGGCCAAAGTTTCCCTAGTATAAATACACCTCTGTTCTCTCCTGAAAAGAGGCCATTAGCCAAGTGGGACTAACCCACTCAACAAAGGATGGATAGATAGATAGATAGATAGATAGATAGATAGATAGATAGATAGATAGATAGATAGATAGATAGACAGACAGATAGATTGATTGCTATGTGACTATGAGAGTGACAGTGGGTGTTCTTAGTGTGAGTGGTAGGAAAGGAAAGAGAAAGACAGAAAGAAAGAAAAAAGGAAGCAGTCAGCTAAAGAGTGAAATGTGACTGCTGATTTATGTATTGAAAAAATGGAAGTATTGCAAGCTAGCTGTGAGGGGGAAAAGAACACAAACTGGAGTGGGAAGGGAGTGTGATGGTGAAGAGAGGAGTGTTAAGGAGGCATGGTAGAAAGATCAGGCAGCTGGAGGAAAGAAAATGAACAGAGCCTGTAGACAGCATGTGTTTAAGGGTTCAAGCAATTGCTAGCTAGGGATAGTATAAACATTGTTAAAGATATTGAATAGCAGTTGGAATATGTTATATGGGTTAAGTTATGTTATGTGTGGAAAACAGTAACATTCTGCTGATTAAGTGATGTAACATTTGAGAGCTTTTCTGATTTGTAGTAGAGTAGCTAAGTTCTTACAACTGGTGTTATAGTATCCCAGAATTTAGGACCTAATATGGAGAAGGTGTAGCTACTGCATTTCCTAGTGGTAAAGGTGGTGTGGAGAGTATAGGCAAGATAGGTTGAAATCTGACAATGTAAGTTTTTTCCTTGAATGTGAATCTTTCTGTTAGTTAAGAGAAGGAGTTTTTGGTTTAATAGTTTAAATCAAAGTTGTCTAGTACTAGACCTGCTGTTTACTCGGCTGGGAGCCAGTTTACTTTCTATAGCTGTGAGCAGTGGTGTTCTGTTCTTGGCATTAATGAGATGGTATATTTTACTGCCAGCTGTATGTTGTCAGATAAGGCTTTTTTGAGGCACACGTGATTACTGGAAGAACATATTCTAGCTGGGCAATAACATTACCTTTCTCTATGGCTTCTCTACCTGATGGAGTTATAAAGTATAAGATCATCCATACCCAGAAAAAAGCTTTGCTGTATTTTTGCTTTGGTTCTGTGAATATGAAGTTGAAACTTTAGAAAGTATTTGAATAAGGTGGAGGATTTGTGGGAGGTATGCTTTTTGTTAAGAATAATGAAATCAGAGACTGATGATCTGAGTTGTTGTGGGGTCCCAAACAGTGTGCATCCTGTTGTATTTGGGCTTGGTAGTAGTTATCTTGAGTTTACCCATTTGGAAAAGAAAAAGGAATGGAGGTCTTGTTGAAGTTGAATGTTAATGTTGTGAGGGGTTTGATGAAATCTACGGATGACAATGTTGTTGGCACAGAGAAGGACATAGAGATATGAGTTCTTGTGGGAGTTTTATGATATAAATGAAGAAATGTAGGGGCAATAAAGAATTTTGGGTGTTGGATTAGAATTGCAGTGTGAAAGCTTGGATGGTCTACCATGTCAACCACTTTGGTTAGGTTTAAAAATATTGCTACTGTTACTTGCTGTTTGTCTTTATCCATTAGGATGCCATCACTTATTGTCTAGATAGCTGCTTTTGTGCTGCTCTTGGCCCAGAATCCATGTTGGTTGAGGGTTAGGAGTACCTATTCAGCAATATATTTAGATGGCTAGTCAGGGTGTAAAATTTTTTTGGCACTTAACTGAGCACTGTGAGTATTAAAACCGATCTGAAGTCTAAGCAGGTCTGTCAGTTGGTTTTGGAAACTGCTCAGTAGCGGCACTTTTCTATATTTAGAGATGATAATGAGGCAGAAATAAAGTGAATCAAATAGTTCTGCACCAGCTTTAAGAACTACAGGTGCAGGTCATCAGACCCTGGTGGGTTGTCACTGGAATTGTTTTGGTTATGTTTTCAATGCCAGTAGTAGAAACAGCTTTGAAGTAGAACAATGCAAAGAACATAGAAGGGTGTGGGTTTGGTGATGGAGACTGGCAGTGATGTTAGGTGAATTCAGAGAACCAGCATTCACGAGAGAGTGGTTCTTTGATGGTTATCTAAGTGTTGTTAGTGAATACACTTTTCTCTTCTTTAGAAATATGTTTTTAAGTAGTGCAGTGAGTTCAGCCATTTAGAAAAATGAGTTAAGGAACTGTGGGGGGAATCTGTTTAAGTAAAAGTAGAGGATGTTCTCCTGTGCCCTGGCCAAATTTTTCCTAGTCAATTTGAATACCATCTGGGATTACTCATGTAAAGAGGCCATTAGCCTAGAAGACTAACCTGATCAATGACAGATAAATAGACAGATGGATGGACAGATAAAATAAATACATTTGGCATTCCTGGTTAACTGGAAATAACTGTTTACTGAGTATTTATGTTTGTCATTTTGAGTAAACCAAAATGAACAAATTGCTCAAGCAATACTACTGTATTCAATATTTTGATGTCACAATGAGCACTGGGTTCATTTTTTGTCACTGGTAATTATAGTTATCATGGTTTATTGGACAAATTCTGTGTACCTGTGGGAATCTAGTGTTTTTGTATATAAACTTGCATGCTTAGTTGCTGGGAGAGTGTGTGTGTGTTGTGTGTGTGTGTGTGTGTGTGTGTGTGTGTGTGTGTGTGTGTGTGTGTGTGTGTGTGTGTGTGTGTGTGTGTGTGTGTGTGTGTGTGTGTGTGTGTGTGTGTGTGTGTGTGTAACCGGCTAGTTTCATGTGGTATAGAGACTATTTGTGGTTTAACACTGACTTCTCACACCACATTGCTACTACAAAAGGCCAGTCATGTGAGCACTTGTATGGTAGATGTCTGTAGGCTGTGCCACACTGTGTTAAATTGCACTCATGAGTTGTCATCTGGGTACAATTGTACTGTGGTAAAGTCAGTCATAATGTAAATGGGAAGCTACTTTATGTGCTTTTCCAAACTTGGACTGAAATGTCCATTTTTGTTTTATTGTTTCATCATGTAAATGATTAGCATCATGGTGTGTATTTGCCAGAGGTGGGAAAGAAAGCAGCATTATGAAGGGGGTGAGGCTTGGAGAGCAGTTTGCAAGGAGTGTGGATGGAGATCAATGTATTGATGGGGGTGTGGCTTAGTGGGAGGTAGCTGGCTGGGAGCTTTGAGTACAAATCTTAAAATCCTGGCTACACCCCTGAACAATAGTCTAAGGGGTATAGGATCATAGGAGGTTACTAGGCTAATGGCCCCAGGGCCCTTAGAAGCCTAGCCAAGTTCAACCTGTGTTCCCAATGGTGTCTGGTTCAAGAAGACACTAAAATCAGCACCTATTGCCCCTATCTAAGGTGAACATAGGTGGAACCCCCAAGGTGAATTTCCAGTTACCCATCCAATTGTCCAAGTTATGCTTAAATAGGGCCAATGAGGGGCTTTGTTTAACATAAATAGGAAGCTTGTTCCAAAGGTGGGGCTACCTCTGTTAGACAAATCTGTCTCTCCACCAAGTTCTGTTGATGTCACATAGCAGGTTAAGGTCCTTTGAGTGAGTGACCCATGTGCTATTTGACTTGCAAATGTGCAGTATTTCCATTAAAGCTGGGTCAGAGATTGCTGTATATGCAAGGCATGGGTTGCCTCTGAGCAGTCTGTTCGACACAGAGTAAAGTGGCAATAATTTCAGTCTGTCCGTATAAGACAGATCTTGAAGACCCTGAATTTTCTTTGTAAGGAACCTTTGTGATCTCTCCAATTGCTGCAGGTGTTTGGAAAGGAACATACCAAAGGGACCATTGTACTCTATTATTGGCCTGATGAGGGAAGAGTACAGGGGGGTTATAACCTCTTTTTTTCTGGAGGCAATGTCCTTACTTATCAGATGAGCAATATAAAATGCCCTTCTTACCACTGTAGAGGCATGGTGATTGAAGTTAAGGTTGCAGTCGATCTGTGTACCCAGATCTCTCACCACTGACTGTGTGCTTAGTGTATTGTTATTGATGTGGTAGTTTGCAGGAACATCACCCTTGCTGAAGGGGATAATAATGCATTTTTTGGCATTACGTTTAAGACCATAACTTTGGCACCAGTCATTAGTCTGCATAAGACCTTCTTGCAGGATGTTGACATTGCTAGGGGTTTGAATGATTGTTCATAGTTTGCAGTCATCAGCAAACTTTGTCAGTCACAGTCCTTTAGTTTCTAGCCTGTACTTTGAAGAAGTAGATTCCAAACAGTAGGGGTCCCAGAACCAATCCCTGTGGAACACCCCTGGTTACAGGTCTGCTGGAGGAGGTGGAGTCCCCTATTTTGACCATATGAATTCTATCAGTGAACCAGTTTGCAACCTATCTGACAATATATGGATTGATACCCAGCTGAGTGAGTTTATCAATGATGCCTGAGTGGGGATTGTGTCAAAGGCCTTGGCTAAGTCTAGGTAGGCCATATGCACAGATTTTCCCTTGTCTAGGGGTTTGGTGACTGTCTCAAAGACATCCACCAAGTGTAACAGGCATGATCTCCCCTTGACAAAGCCAAACTGGGTTGGCTCGAGCATTTGGAGATTTCCTGTATCTTTGTTAATAAGGTCCATGATGATTCATTCCATGGCCTTGCAGATAAGGTTGTTCAGATAATGGGTCTATAGTTCCCAGGGTCTATGGATGCACCCACTTTGTGCAAAGGGATGACCGAAGCTGTTTTCCATTCTGCTGGGATGAAGTCAGTGCCTAGGCTGTGATTAAAAAGCATGCCCAATGATGATGCTAATTCCTGTTTTAACCCATGTAGAACACAGCCCAGGATGTTGTCTGGTCCCATAGAGGCTGTGTTTTTGGCCTTGGAGAGGACATTTAAGGCCTGCTCCTCAGAGTTACTAGGTGAGGGACAGGTGTTAAGTATGCTTTGGGGTATATGTGGTGGGGACAGGGGAGTGAAGTTTTCACTGAACCTGTCAGCCAGCAGGTTTGCTGTATCCACAGGTTTTGTATATGTAGTACCATTAACTACAAGTTCAGTGCAAATCTGGGCCTTACCTTTGAGGTTACAGATGTATCTAAAGAACGCCTTGCGGTTATCCTTAGTTAGGGAAGCTAATTTGGATTCATAGTTAGCTTTGGAGGACTTCAATAGGAGTCTTATTTGCTTGTTTAAATTGAGGAGGGAGTGTTTCCAGTTTTGAGACTGTTCCTTCCTACTCTTGGACAGCAATTTCTTTCTCCTGTTGTATAGCCTATTAATGGCAGTTGTCCACCAGGCAGGTTTATTTATCCTTGAAGACCTTGTTTTGGTTCTATCAGGTATGGCAGAGTAAATACAATTGTACAGATGCTCGTATAAAGCATTGGTGTATAACTCAGCACAGGTCCCTGTTCCATCAGTGGGGGAGAGGCTATGAAGCTATTTATGCTGTCACATAAGATGTTGTAATTAGCCTTGGAGAAGTTTTTTAGTTTAGTTGTTGCTAAGGGGGGGGGGGGGTCTTGTGTTATAGTTATTTCTAGTGAGACTGATTTGTGGTCAGATCTCACCAGGGATGGCCACACACTAGGGGTGGTGCAGTGGTCCCCCATATTGGTAAGCACCAGATCCAGGATGTTTGAGCATCTGTGGGTGTGTCAAGCAGGTGGCTCAGGGCATTGGAGTTAACAAAGTCCAGGAGCCTTTGGGCAAGTGAATTAGAAGACGTATAATTTACCCAGTCAGTGGATGGGTAATTAAAGTCACCCAAAGCCAGGGTGTTTGGTTGTATCTTGATTGACTCAAGTAGATCCAGGTAGACTGAGTGGATGTCCTCATTCATGGAGGGGGTCCTATAGCTGGCAATGACCTGAAGAGGGGTCTTACCTACAGTCAATTGCACCTGAAGTAATTCAAGTGAATTGTGCTGTTTAACCAATCTAGAGGTGTATTTATCTTTAATGAATATTGATGCCCCACCTTCTTTAGTTCTCATGCCTTCAGTTTGTGGTTGGAATGTGTGGAGGGAAATGTAAACTCGTATAGCTGGGGTGTCTCCACAGCCTTAATCTAGGTCTCAGTGACTGCACAAATGTCAGAATCTTCCAAGGTGAGGACTGTTTCCAGTGAGTGCAGTCTCTGGTTTAGACTCCTAGCATTTAGCAGCATAATCTTGAGGTTGTTTTTAGAGGGTCTTTTTATGTCGGGAATTTTGTTCTTGTGACATTGCCTAAAAAAGGCACTATGGGGGTGGCAAGAACCTTAGCCAGTAACCAAAATCCCAGGGATGACAGCTGAAGACTATCTCTGGCAAAGCATTGAGATCTGTTGACCATGTCATCCCAGGCTGACATATACTGGATCCCCTTTGAATGACAACAGAAACTAAGCCAATTGTTGAAGTCAATCATTTTTTTTATTGTTATTGAGGTATCTTCCTAGGCAAAGGTAAAATACTGCTTAAGGCTAGGGACATACCTGTCTGAGACAGATAATCAGAGAGCTCAGACATGTCTCTCTTCATATAGTCTAGTGAGGTATGTCTCAAGTTGTTCACACCAACATGGACTATGATGGAGTCATAACAGTGCCTGTTGTTGAGAGACTTGAGTGCATGTGTGATGTGGTAGATCCTTGCACCTGACAGACAGCTGACCATGACTTTTTCCTTATCCAACCTGGTGAGCGGGACATTTGTGTATCTCACAGCTGAGTCATCTATGACTAAGATGCTTGTTTTTGTGTTATGCTTTAGGAGCTTGACTAGTGAGACACTGGTGTATGATATATTATGTTTACTATGTTGTGCAGAGGATGTCTTATGTGACTTGTGCTTGTGTTTGTGTTTGGGAGGTTTCAGATGTTTAGGTAAGCTTCTGGTAAGGATCTCCACATATGTAGGTTTATATGTTGTTGGTTTTGTAGGTGCAGGAGGTGAGGTGTGCATGATGACAGCCTGCTTAGTTTCAGAAGAACTGACTGGTGAGTGACAGAGCCTGGATTCTAGGTTCTTGATATAGATGCATCTCTCACACAATGAATTTGTTTGGACTAGAATAATGGATTGTCAGTGTACACAAGGCAATTGTTACCTTGCCTCAGGATGCCCATGTTGACCAGACTGGCTGGAGAAACTATGGGATATTGTCCATCCATAATGCTAGGTAAGTTGATGTGATCAGAAAACAGGGAGAGGACAGGAAGGGCCAGGTAAAGTAGAGGACAGGAGAAGTAAAAAAAAATATAAAGGGCTAGTGGGTAGGATCTGTGTTGGCACCTCAGGGGTTTCACTGAATGTCTCACCTGTCAGTGAGGGTCAATCGCGAGAACTCACTGATGGAGCACCAGCAGAGTACTAAGGGAAAATTTGCAGGCATGAATGTTTGTGTCTAAAACCGCCAATGGTGCCCACTGCTGCTCGGCAGTGCGAGATGTGCAAACAAGCACAAATGAAATTATGATTTAGTTAGTACTGGCAGAATTTCTTTGGATAATTGCCTGTTATGCTTGAATATGTTTAACCAGACGTCTTAAATATTTCAGTATATATGCAGATGTTGTTGATGGACCTGCACAATGACATTTGAACTACAACACCTTTACTTGCTTGGAAAGGCTTGTCTATTCAGAAACTTGCCTGTGAAACATTTTCTTTTTTTCTTCTTTCAAACTCCAGAATTATTGAGCATGCTGAGCATACACAGGTCCTGGATTACCTTAGCTAAAACAAAATACTATATCACAAAATGAGTAAAGTGCAAGAAAAAGGTAATAGTTGTATGTCATCTTAAGGTATAAGGGTTTATGTTTAAAATTCAGAGTCACTTCAAATAAAATCAGGTAAAGAAGCTGAATATGACAGTATTTAGGCACATTTATTCAAGTCGTACCTGAATCTACAACTTTGCCACTTCCCGGCACTCATTTTTCTAAATGGCCTGAGTCATTATAAGGAAAGTAAATAGTTCATCAAATTCAGGATGCCACAATGTTTCAGAAACTGGAGTTTTTGGTAAAACACATTCTTAAATTATAAAACAATAGAACTGCAGTCTCTTTCAAGGGGGCTGTAGCACTCTAAATTGTTTCCTTCCATGTTAACCAGTAATAGAATGATTAAAACCTTTCTAGGGATGAAATGTTGTTGTTACAAGATTTAAGACAGGATACTAGTATTTGTATCATGACACCTGACAAGGGGGTGGACTGGTGATATTCAACTCTGTGGATTATTCTAACAGCATGCAGGCTATCATATTTGATGAAAGAGTTTATAAACCTGTATCTAAAAATGAAATTAATATAGCCTGTTCTAGGATAGATTCCTATCTTGAGGAATATTAACACAAAGAATTGCGGTGGAACTGTATGAATTTTTAAGTCATAAATATCCTGTTATCACATCCTTTTTTGGTATACCAAAAATTCATAAGAGCATCCAGGAACCCCCTTTTAGACCCATTGTAGCTGCAAGTGGGTCTAAAATGCAACCATTAGTTGTCATGGTAGATGGATGGGTTAAGCCATTGTTGGAAAACGTCCCTCATATAGTTAAAGATTCTTGGGACTTCCCTGGTAAGCTAAAAAAGGAATTATGAAGCAAGGATTTATCTTTTTTTAACTGTGGGCATCAAAGATCTTTTTTCTGTGATACCTAAACAGGAGGGGTTACCGCTATTTGAAGAAATCTTGTTCATTACCTCCTCATTTTCACAAGATAGAATCATGCTTTTGTGTGAGATCATGTCCTTAATTTTGGAGAACAATTTTGTACAGTTTGAAGGGGAATTTTATCAACAAGTTAAGGGGTGGCTATGGGGGCAGCCTGTGCCTCCATATATATATGTGAACATGGTTTTGTTGGGATGGGAAAATAAATGTGTTTAACTGCCCCCATTGGAAGAATGTTCTATTATATACCAGATTCCTAGATGATTTGATTTTCTTATGGAATGTCCCCACTGATGATATTCCAGTATTTTTCGAGTACTTAAACAGTACCACACATTATTTGGAATTTACATATACATACAATACACAACATATTAACTATTTGGACATTACTATATTGCATCATGAGAACGGATTTAGGTCTAATGTCTACCGTAAAGAGACTTTCTGCAACTCTTATTTACATTTTTCAAGTAATCACCCTTTAATGTAGAAAAAAAGCCTGGTTAAAGGATGTCTTCTCATTTTCATTATGTGAAGGGAGAACTGGATAAAGTGGGGGAACATACCTCTCAACCTAGAAACATCAAAAATCTGGACAAGGCCCATAAAAAATAGGTACAAATCGGTATACTGGTTAAAATAAAGTTTGCATACATAATTACACAACCCCACCCACTACAATGGAATTGTGGGATACCAACTTTCAAACGCAAACTGAAGAAAAGAACCAAAATATAGCATCAGAGTCCCCCTGCGGCCATTCCAATGTCCCATTACCGGCTATTTTACCCCATTTACCATAAACATTAATGTGTGCATACTGCTTTACTTCTACAATTATAATTCGGGTTTTATTTTTTACATTTTATAGAACAATGCACAAACAGTAATAGATATCCGCTAAATAAAGCAATACTGTCGCACAATGAAAACAGACTTGGCATTAAAACCTCTCTGGCCTTGAAACTTACATTCATTGAAACAGCACTGAAACCCACACCACATCCAAAGAAAATGCAACTGACCAGTGGTAGATAAAGATTACCTTTGGGCTGTTTTCAAATCATAGGCCCCTTGCCCACAAAACAAGTAACATGCATGTGTTCTTTGATACACCTTCCTGACTTTATTAAATTATATTCCTTGTATAACACAGCACACTTGTTAGACTTAAGTTAGGGTGCATTTTAAATTTATTGTTTAAACATTTTTTCCAGTAGGCAATGAAACAAAATGCATGAACCAATAATGACAAAATTGCCCTATTCAGAACATTTCCATCATAAAAGTCTACTTCCACACACAATTGCATCTTAAATTTATTGTTTGAACATTTTTCCAATAGGCTATGAAACAAAATTCATGAACCAGTAATGGCAGAACTGCCCTATTCAGAACATTTTCATGATGAAAGTCTACTTACACACACACACACACACACACACACACACACACACACACACACACACACACACACACACACACACACACAATCTCTCTCTCTCTCTCTATATATATATATATATATATATATATATATATAATGACAGTACGGTAAACCATAGGTATCTTGCACAGCTTCTTGCACTTATTTTCAATTGCGGGGGGGGGGGGCAAAAGGCCAAAAAACAGGGACACATTTTAAATATTGCTTATATAATTTTGGAAAGTTGCTTGAATAAAATGTTGTTACCACCATGCATTTCACTGCCAAGTCTTGAACCCAGGACCCTGTGCACTACAGTCAGAGCAACATACCACTAAGCCAAATCAGCAGTTTCCTGAAAGATAGGAAGACTGAAACTTAAATGGCTATCATTTAGTATATTCAGTTCTCACTTCTTACCATAGCTCTCAACCTCTAGGCACAAAAAACCTGGACAAAGCCAATAATGGGGGAATAAAGAATTCAGTTCTCACTTCTCACCATAGCTCTCAAGTCAAAGTCTTAGCACAAAAAGCCTGGATAAAGCCAATAATGGGGGAATACAGCCCCAAAATAGGGACACATTTAAAATACTGATCTTATAAACTTAGAAAATTGCTAGAATAAAAGGTTTTGTGTGTCCATTTATTTTCTGAAGAATATGAAGTATGAAAGTCAAATGCCAAAATCCTGAAAATCACAGATTTAATGAGGAGCAGAATAAAAATATGATACATAAATTCAGAAGTGGTGGTGGCTAGGGACTTTAGGCTCTTTTTACCTGCACCCAAGGTACAGGGTTTGAGCCTGAGCACCTCTAGCCACCAGATGTATTCAGTTGGGGCATTTTCTCACACACACACACACACACACACACACACACACACACACACACACACACACACGTGAGTGCACACTGAAGTAAATAACTACACTCTCTCTGTTCAAGTGAAAACAGTACCTGAGCTCTGCAGTTTGTTTCCCAAGCGACTCAGTTCGTCCCTGTTCTCATTAGCTATCTAGTAGGAAAATAATAAACTCGCCTTGCAGATCCCCATTCTCATTAACTAGTAGGAAGGATAATAAACGGCAACTCCATAAACTCTCCTTGTTGATCCCGAAACCTTGTGTGCATTCAAACAGCCAGAAATGTCCCTTGAAGCTCAGTAGCTCAATTCCTACAAGTTGACATCATCATGCACACGATGATGTCAGCTCAAAAGTGGGAATGAAAAAAAATTCAAAAACAAAGCTGGAAATAAATCAGAAATGAAGGGGTGCCACTCGGGAATCATGGCACCCCATTATTTGGACCCCAAAACTCATTTTTTACCAAGTAATTCAGTATGGTTGGGAGGTATGTGGGGAAAATGTTCTATCTGAGAGGTTACCCTAAGGAACTAGTCGATCAGATTCTACAGGAGGTTAGCCAGAACTGGAGCCAGAAAAATAAACCATTGCTAGGTGTGGGGTTGAACACTGGCAGATCTGAAACTAATAGTAATGTCCAGAAACTTGAAAAAGCTTGTATACTGCAGTATAATTATTTTTCTGGTGACATAAGGAATATCATCAGGAAGAACTGGAACATTTTTAGGGTAAATCCACAAATTTATGGGATACTGGGTAACAAAATGGGTGCCAATTTTAAACAGTTATTGGAATATAAAACTAGGATCAAGGAGGATGATGGAAAGGGGATTAAGGCCTCTGAACATTGTAGGCAATGCACCTATATCAACAAGGTGGCAGAGTTAATACTAGGGAATGTTATGAAAACAAATATTAGGTTTAAATCTGGGAACTGTGTCACCAAGCGGGTGATATAACTTGCTATATGTGGCAAGTGTGAAAGTTAATATGTGGGTAAGACGGAACAGGCATTGAGGAATACAATTTACGAACATATTTACGATATTAATAACACAAAGGAGAGTAATGCCATATATAAGCATTCCTTACTGTGTGAGGGGTTTAATAAATTTCTTTTTAGCATTTTAGATACTATTACAATAGACCAGAGAGGGGGCAATTGGAAGAATGGTTTGATGAAGAAAGAGATGCAGTGGCAACTGAGACTGGCTGCTAATTTCCCCCCAGGTCTGAATGAAGTAATATCTATATCACCTGTATTGCAGGAGAAAGCTGAGAAATGTTAGAGATTTATTTTTTAAAAAATATTTAAAACATTTTTTGCATGAATTTTTGCATGAATATTTATTATTGTATATAATTTACTTGTAAACTTTTATGTCATGTTTAGTTTGTGTGGTGTTGTATTTTATCCCAGTTTATTATGTTCACTTTATTTGGAATTTTTATATCATTAATATTAAGTGAAAAATGGGCAGGTCAGTTGCACTATCAACCTACTGTGTTGCTTGGGAAGATATTTAAAGAGTGCTATGGAGTGTAACTATGTACTCTGATGAAGTTTCACTTTTGTGTAGACGAAAGCGCTTAATATGTGTGTTCTTTATTAAAATTATGCTGTAGGTGGATTGGACACTCTAAAATTGGCCCTAGGTATGCGTGTGTGCGTGCGTGTGGTTGGGCGCCGGGCTGGCAACTCGACACCGTAAAAACTCTACTGCCAATCATGAGCAGACAGGTGATCCACTGTGGCAACCCCTAACCGGGAAAAGCTGAAAGAAGAAGAAGAAGATCTACATCCAGTATCCTGTTCCAGTACGTTTTACTGGATTACTTTTTTTTCATGCTGGGGCTGATTTTTTTGTTGCTACCAGTAATACTTTAATAAAATAAAGATTAGTCTGAAAACAACAAAACGTATATGGTTGATCACAATCTATACAATTATTCAGTTTAAGAAAGATCAAAGTAATAAGCCCTACAATTAAATATCCTTGGTTAAATGATACTACCTATCTGGAAGGCTATAATAACGTAATGAGAGGACGTTTTATGACCTTAACAAAGATCAGCAAAATCACACAGAGAGCCATACCAAACAAATGAAAACAGTGTTTGGGATTCAGAAAAATCAATAACATAACTGTAAAGTGAAAAATAGTGCAGGTAAGCTTGTACAATATGGCTTAACATAGATTAAATGTGCTTTAGGAGTAACGTTGCTTGGGCTAAGATGCAGTAATTAATCCATTCAGTGGTGAAAGGAGAACCAGTACTGCAAAGATATGGACAAAGCTACAACAGGTCATGTGTCTACATGGTCCCAGTAATGTATATGTATAGTGCTCACAATGTTGTGTGTTCACATTTGCAGTTACATGGGGCTAAACAGCAAAGTCCCTAATATTGTTCATACTGTAAACGGGAAGGAAATGGATATATAGGACAGGCAGAAAGGGTGAAGAGTAAGTCTGATGGTGGAGAAAGGTTTTTTATATATATATATATATATATATATATATATATATATATATATATACACACACACACACACACACACATATATATATATATATATATATATATATATATATATATATATATACATATTTTTTTTTGTGGATCAGGTGCCCATTTTCTTATTTTTCAAGAAAGGTAGAAGGGAAGGTGTGGATACGGAGGAGGCTATACGGGTGGAAGTAGAAGCAGACAAACTCATACAAATGACCAAAATGGGGGGTGTCCACAGCGGAAAAACATAGACTTAAACAGACATTGGGAGAATAGTTAGTGATGGTGAGGGACTGGATGACAAATTGGGGAGGGAATTGACATATAAGAAAAGGAACACCATGATGGGGAATTGGGAGGGTTGATGTCTGACCACCAAGCTGCTCAATGGTGGATTCAACCTGAAGCTGGTCACCACCATCACTTCCCAAGCCACTGCTGGCCCAGTGGCCAGGAACAGGCAGTAATGTGACTTCACAAGCCACATGTGGATATGCTTCAGCTTCTGGTCCACCAAAGCCAACACAAGGCTTTCTATCTTGCACTGAGTGACCCACAGGGACTCTCTGGCAGTGCTTACTGATTGGGATCCCACACCTCCCACTGTCAAAACAGTACCGGGGACACTAGTGAGCCCTCCTGGTCTCTGCCACATGATGACTTTCATCACCCTGCAGCGAGGCAGGCCTGGAGACCAATGAGGACCTTAGTGGTTATGTGAGGCATGATGGTCATTGCCTCACTTCATTCACTGTCACAGCTGATACTGCATAAAATATGACCGTAAGCTGAAATTAATGAAAAAAAAAGGACAAATAATAAAATACAGACAATGATAGTGATAAAAATTCAAAAGCAACTCTCAAAATGTTGTGCTACACAAGTTGGCACTGCATGCCCTGGATGAGTACAATGCAATTATCTCTGCAGTGGCAACACTAGAGTGATATCAGGCCTGACAAAAAATGTACTATAGAATGCTGCACAGGAAACAGGGCAAGACAAGATCTCAAATAACCAGTCAACTGTGTATGTGTGAGTGCAGGGAACATTGAAGATTGGCAAGGTACTGTAGAAATATCCCCCTGAATAAATGAAGTACAAAGGCTTGACAAGATTATGAGCAGATGGGGTTCACTGGTTGGTACCATGCTATTTATACCATGCCTCAGATTACCAACATAATGGCATATGGGACACCTAAATCTGTGGTAATACCACACTCTGACATATAACAGCTGCAATGGAGTATTACCTGACAGCTTAACATAGGCATGCCATGGTATGCCAGGTGTAGCTGACACAGGCATGGATAGTAAAATGACCAGTGTAAAAATAACCCATGGCAGGTTGATACGGGTTTTGTGCACTATCATTACAGTAGACATATAGGGACATGGCATTATATAAAGCCATGTGCACGTGTACCAAAGTGGATACCAATAACTTTCATGATAATGGTACTCCCACTGTCTGCATTACCATGACACTGTGAGGAATACCTGTCACTAAGCAGGACAATAGCTTTAAGCAATGGTGCCACTAATTAGAAGTACTGCAAACATGGGCATTGAAGCAGGTGAATTACAGATATGCATGTATATAAATACCATGATGCTTGGAAAGGCTTTCATGCCTCATTTGGAATATCAGTCCATATTTACTCTTGCTTCTTAATACAAACTACCTATAGCCAAGTGAAAGGGTAGTCTTCTGAGGTAGAGAATAGGTAGCACTGGCAATGCAAGCCAATCCACAAGAAGATGAAGAAGTGACTAATATGAGTGAATGGCTAGCTAGAAGCACAAAACAGAATATGTTGCATACAAAAGTAGTTTCCCTTTTAAAAGTAAACTGGGAAAAGTCAGATGAGCATAGTAGGGCATGACAAGCTGATCCAATGTTCCAAAATCTAAGAAGGATAAAATACAAAGCACAGACACTCAAGGGAATAAAGCATCATTTTGCAGAGGGGAAAGATACATGGGCTGTTATAAGGTGGGGGGGGGGTCACCCAACTTTCAGAAAGAAAGAAAAACAGTGAGGTATTAAAACAGCTGATAGAGCTCATGTTCTGGTCCTCACACATAGCATTCCTCTTTAAAAGTCACCTAGACATTCATTACATATGCAAAATCATGTTACCATAATTTCTTTTTCTTTAGCCTCTAAATAAATGTGGTATATCAGTGCCAGACATCCACAGTTCTTGTTACTTGAGGCACACCTAATGCAACTTTGGTGCTCCATATGAATGTCCTTCAGCTGTTCAACACTACATGTCTGAATATACATACACTAAGTCTTACAAACACTCAGTACAGGGAGGTCATGGCACATTATATGATATGAACCCTAAGGCAAGCAAAAATATTTTCTACTAAAATAAAAAAAAAATATGTGGATGATTTTTCTATTCTTTAGTAAGATGTGAATTCCCCATCAAATTTGTGTCATATTTTTATATTACTTCTATATTGTTTTATCTACCATTTTATGAAAGAGGTCAGAGCTGAAACATCTCCAAACTTCTCTTTATCATAACAAATTGTCTGTTGCAGTTGTTCAGACAGAGGCATAAAATGTTCAGATTAACAAATAAGCAGACTGCATATACATCTGTCTTGCTTTCTGTTTCCATGCAGGAGTTTCCACAAGATGTAGATTGGCCTGATGTTGCAATGGTCTCTGGTGGTGTCTGAGGATTACTGCAATAGTGCAAAGGATCACAATATGCATTTGGTGTGCATCAGGTAGTACATAGCACTGTACCCAGAAGGTGGCACATACCTGGAAGAGGGGTATGCATTACAGGACTGTATTCTGTGCTCCCGATTTGTCGCTGTGCATCCCGGATGAATTAGGAGAGAGGTTAGCTTAATTTAGGTAAAAAAATCCTCTTCTTCACCATGAGTGGCATAGCTACCAAGACGTTCCCCAGTCTTAGTAGCCTGAGCACTTGGTCTGTGAGGTGAAACAAGATCTTAAAGCCAATGAGAAAAGAGTGTCCCTGTAAATATGCTAAAAATAGGACTTCTCTATCTCTTCAAAACTGCTTGGATGGTAGTCCTTATCATCTTTAGTGTGAGGCCAGAACCTATGGAAAATAACTGATATTGGCATACACAAATGGAGAAAATATCATAGGGCAAAGCATTTTAATGTTCCTTACCATAGGTATTTTAGTTTATGTAGAGTGGTATAGGTAGTAATGACTAATACCACCCTTTTTTGTTATGTGTCCTCGCCTTTGTTTTGCAGATGATGCAGGCTGCCCATTGTAACCATAGCTAATGGCACCAGTCTGTACCACTCAGAGAACAGATGAAGAGCATTTTCACACCACCCTGTCCGTGACACAGATAGTCATTGAACAAGTGTTTGGCCTGCTCAAAGCATGTTTCTGTTGCCTGGATAAGTCTGGAGGTGCCCCCCAGGATGACCTTGCTTCTGCATGCAGGATGTTTACTTCCTGCTGCATTTTGCACAACATCATCATGTGTCAGTCTGGTGCACAGCTGCCACAGCCAGTCACCCATAGTGCCAGTGCATATCCCTGTATTATTTCTCTCACCAGTAATGATAGTGACAGTGTCCAGCTATGTCAGGCTCATGCATGGTATACAGCTGCACAGGGAAGGAGGCAGTATCTATTCTACAACTATGGGCTTTGACATTCACTAAGTGAAAGTGAACAAAATTCACACAGATAATACTTATTCCATGCAGTGTTACTTGTAGACTATACCAAGTTGTACATGGTCAGCTTATACTGTACATCACACATTTTATATTTTTCAACAAAAAATTTAGTGTTCCACCACTTCTGTATCATCTCTATAGTGTTCAAGGGTAAGTGGCATACAGTTAGTTATACTGTCAGGGTTAGACGTAAGTGTGTAACAGTAGGTGTTAATGAAATGTGTTTAGGGCTATACTGATAGTTTTCATTGTAGTGGGCAGAAGAGAGTATGATGAATGCTACTGTGCTCAAAATGCTTGTGTTGAACAAATTTCATTTAATTTCCTGTGGTATTGTCTTTTTGCTCTTTTTAAGGTGGTGAGAAGTGCAGTCATTGGCTATGTCTGGAAAGTAACTGCTGAGTGAGTATTGTGTTCCTCTTACTGATGTTGAAAATTTAAGTTATATTTGGAAGATGGCATACACAGCATCCCATAAGGATATTATGAGTGATGGTCCTGTAGATCGAGAGCAAATGCTACATGGAAGCTTGATGATGAGTTGCTCCAATGATAGGATCTACCTGATGCAGGGTAATCTGCTGACATTGATCTAACCATGCTGTGGGACCTGGATCTTGACTGAGAACTTATACCAAATATTGTTAAAGTCTGACAAGGCCTCATTGGTCTTCCTCTTGGGAGAATTCACATGAGTGTCTGAAGCTCTTTCTAGAGATGCAAGTGGTGTCTGGCCAACTCATCTACTATGCATGTGGACAGTTTCCAGGCCATGTCCATGTGCATTTCCAATGTGTGCCTGGCAAGCCTTTACATGTGTGCTCATCGAGGCAGATGTGGATGCTGTGTGTGCAGCCATGCTGCACATGAGACTCATCATTGCATTGTCCCTGGCCCCATCCATTCCCATGTAGTGGTAAAATTCCTCACATATATCCTGCAATACTCTAATCTTTTCCATCTGACTCTCAGTGACAATAGGTTGGACTTGATCTATGTTATTGCACAGCTGGTGCTGGGCAGCCAAAGCCTTGTGTGCAACTGTGAAATATGTCTTCATCTGGCACCTTTGTGTACAAGTGTGAGAGTTGGTACTGCTACTTCTGAAAGGGTAGTCTCTTCATCAAGGGGCTTAGGCTGTGTTAAGTTGTGTGTTGTCTCCCCTGTTGTAATGTCATTTCCTCATTATGTTGAGTATGGGGGGGCTTGTATCAGTACATAAGGAATTTTCCACCTGCTGTGGTGTTTTGCAACTGTGTGACACTGTTCTTAGGCTGTGGCATGATTATGAGAGTTATGGCACCATTGTCAACAACTATTCTGCTGTCAACAGTGGTATGTTTCGTTGTTAGATGGTGGCCAGCTGGATACTTACTCTGTGAAATCTTTCGTTAAATTCAGGTCTCTGTGATGTCATTTTCGGTAATGTGGGTTTTTGTTCTTTTGAAGTAGACCCGTTGAAAGATATAAATCATTTGTAAAGCTATGACTAGTACTTTAAAAATAGGACCATATATCTCAGTGTGATTTTTTTAGTATCAGCAGAGGAATAAAGTGTGTCTTGCCCAGGTTTTCTGTATTATTACCCTGGCTAAATGACCACTGGCACAGATTATCAGAGCCAGCAATGCAACTGAAGGGCTTGAGTTTTCACTATACTCCTCTAATAAAATACCATTCCTTCCTAATGCTGTAACCGTTTTGGTAAAATATTCTGAAAAAACATGACATATTTATTTGTTGGTCTTTTATTATTCTCAGCTTATTTGGACTGCATTTCAGTAATCATAAATCCTTAGCCATTGCATTCTGTGCTTGTCCCCAGACAACATTCAGTCAAGTAACGTTCATCATCTGGGGTTATTTACTTTCAGTACTAGGGCATTCAAGTATTTAAAATCAGAACAAGCCAAGAAACTACATTTTAAAACAATAACTTTGCCTACATCAGACCATATTATTTGAATAAAGGCCAGCAATCATATAAATGATTTTACTAAATTAGCTTGCATTCTACTAATAACCTGTCCTGAACATCTATAAAACTAATAAATGATAGTGACAATTGCTTATCTTTCTTTGGGATCCTCTCAGGCCTTAGATTAGTGTTTAACTCCACATGCAGCATGTAACAAGGGAGATTTTAGCTTCCCTGATATTTCATTATAATTTAAACTGCCCATTTTGCATTTTTATTTTATTTGATCAACCTATTATATATAGGACTATGGAAAGAAACTCCTGTATAAAATATAACCCATAATAGTTACGTAGATGCAAACAAAAAATACATTCATCTTTTATTCTCTAATAATTTTACATATTCTAGCTCAGCATTAATTCAACAGCCATGCCTCTTGAATTCCAGAGTTATTTTCCTTACTTAAGGCCTTCACAGGATAGTCACTTATAAAAACAAAACAACTTGAGTAAGCGGTAACTCTCCTACATTATTGCAAGTACTGAAACAGTTCTGATATGACTGGCAAAATACTTTGAACATGTGGTAATTCACATATATTTGTAGTTAAAAAAATAAAATTAATGAAACTTAAGGAAAAGGTAGCCTCATTTTGCACCCCCCGACACACATAATACTAACTGTGTAAAATATAGAAAAAAATACAGGCTGTCCTACAGGCTGGTGAGCAGTTTCACTACTGAATAGAACATGCCAGCCAATTTATCAACAAAACAGCCAGATCAATACAAAGCAGAGAAGTATTTAGCACCTTGCTCCATCTAAGTCTGTCTACAAGTTGTTATCCACACCAAACACAGAAAGTACTGAATCTTGTTTTACTTTTGTTTTTCAAGCTGCTACAGGAACTAAGCCGATGGAAAATAACTGCTTGATGCTTTGTCTAGAAACCCAAACAGCCTCCACTGAAGCTTCATTTCAACCATGTAATGGAAGGAGGAGGACATCTAATAAAGTGTAAGTGCCTTATTATCTAAGGGAGAGTACACTTAAATGCAGGGTGATTTAAAAACAGTCCAGCCAAGTGAAAGACTTTTCTTAACACGGTTGTATGAATTCTGAGTTCCAAAAATGGAGAAATCATCTATTTTTAAGAAATAAACATTAAAACAAATAACAAAATTTTAAAGCAGTTTTTCATTTGAAGGGTTTGCAGCCTAGTACCACAAAATGTTCGCTGATAGGGGTGGTTTCAGACTTCATTTAGAGTGCATACTTTTTTGCCAGTGCTCTTCACAGTCTAATTTCTACAGGTATTACAAACCCAGCGGATGCTTCCTGTCTGTCAAATGAAGCACCAATGTATAAAACTGCTCAGCTATTAAAGAAAGAGTGAACCTCAAGTGGGAAATAATCTTGTTTTGATTATTGTCTCCCACTAACACATCTGATTCCATCATTTATCAATGATCATAATCAGAGATCCTGTGATTCTGGCCTTTTTCTTATGAAAAATAATACAACTTTTTTCTTGTCTAGCCTGTAGAGTCAAAAATACATTTCTAAAAGTAATCAGTGCTGCCCCTATTTTACCGGTACTTAGAAAAAAAAATTAGATAACTTCTTGAGAACCACAGCACTGTATAAGTGTGGTGGTAAAGACTTAAGAGTTGCTGATTCTAATTACATACATTTTAACTGATTAATTGACCTTGGGCCAGATTCAATAATGCCTACACTAAGTGTGCATGATGTATTCAAGAACATCTCTTCCATGTTTTTTGTTCTTTTTAGTCACTTAAAAAGATTGTACTAAGTGTACATGTGGCCCACACTTTGTGGCAACCTTTATGAATACCTGTTGATATTTAAAGCTGCAAGAAAATCAGTAGGAAAACTAAAATTAGGATGAAGAAGGTGTGAGTTTTGCCTGTGTTATCTGCTCACTCAGAGTGGTGTGCACTTTGTGTAGGCGTTATTGAATCCCAGGGCTTGATTTTTTTATTATTTGACTTGGTAGATAATATTGCATTTTTAATATTTGACAAAGTAGAAAATGTGTTTAACATGAAATGTATTATGTTTTTATATATATGATGTAAACTGAAAATAGTGTGTGTATGTGTGTGTGGTTCCCATTCAGAAGCCTGAAACATCATAAGCCTGAAAATCAAAATCCTGAAACCAAAAGCCTGAAAATTCAGAATCCTGAAAGCCCAAAATCCTGAAAGACCAAAATCCTGAAACTCAAAATCCTGAAACTCAAAATCCTGAAAACACAAAATAGACATACTGATGTCATTGTGGCTTTGCTATTGTTAGCCCTGTGGTGTTAGGTCATGCGTTGGGGTCAGGTAAGTGTGCGGTTGGTTTTATTTTAGGGTTTAGCGGTTTAAGTGAGTTAGGGTTAGGGCGCAGGTTAGGCATGTATGCAATAGTGACAAATATTGGGGTTAGGGGCGGTTTAAGTGAGTTAGGGTTAGGGCGCGGGTCAGGTGAGTGTGCGATAGTGACGGACCTTAGGGTTAGGGTCAGGGTCAGTTGGTAGATATTAGTGTCTTTATAGTGACATATTAGCATTATTTGTGTTTTCAGGATTTTGAGTTTCAGGATTTTGGTCTTTCAGGATTTTGGGCTTTCAGGATTTTGAGTTTTCAGGATTCTGAATTTTCAGGCTTTTGGTTTCAGGATTTTGATTTTCAGGCTTATGATGTTTCAGGCTTCTGAATGGGAACCGTGTGTGTATGTGTGTGCATTTCTGATATAACATACTGTGTCTTGGATTATGTCTGTAAGTAAATAAATGGCATTGTGGCACTTATTGTTGTACAACATAACACAATATAAGTGGTTTTGAAAGGCCTATCCCTCTTTGTCCATTTTCTAAATTATATTACTATGTATTAGAATACTGTACATAAGAAGCAGAGACAGTATGTATTGTGTAAACATAATACATTCCCATCTGTGAAAGGGAGGAAATAATCCTTATTTTGTGCAGCACACTACACAGTGAGGACGTTCTCTTAATGGGCTTCCTTAGTAAAGACTAGTAGGAATGCAATGCAAGTATATACAAAGGAAATGTAAAAAGTTTTTGCATGGCTATGAGGACATGTATAACAGGGAAGTATACTTCATTTACAAACTTAACAGTAGATCTTCGAGAAGAGGCCTTTGTAACAGTAAATCATACTATTTTTGTTTATCCACCTTCTGTTTTCTTTGGTCAACCTGGATTTCATCAGGTATGCCCACAAAAATCATGAATAAGTAGTATGAGTAGACCTGTAAACAATGGAAGCAACAGAGATTTGTTCTTTACTACACTGACTTTGAGACACCCTGAAAAAAAGACATGATAAAGAATAGAACATCTATAAAAGTTCGATAAATGGAAGGCTATGAAGCTACCTTCATGGTGTAGAAGCAAACACTTTGTGGGTCATATGTGATGCTCAAGAGGAAATTTTGACCTTAATTTGTACTATAACTGGATGATCTGTAATATGGACTGGGTGCTCTTTTTTAACTACTGTAGGTTGAGGATTGTACTTACTGAACAAGAAGCTATTGTCTATAGAAAAGTCTTATGCTATTGGAGAGATAAAATGTGTGCAGCCATACTTAGAGAGTCTTAAACACTTCCATTATAAAAAGTGTCTTGACACAAATTTATAAGGTTGTAGACAAAACATTATACCCATTAACACTAGAGGTGATTACTGCAGTCACAAAATACGATATGCAGAGAAGCAGGATAAAGATGCAAGACTAGTGTAATGTAAAATTAATTTATTTTGTGGACTCACAAATGTAGAGCAACAGCTATGCAGAAAAGCCTGGATACCTTACACTCTTGTAATATTGCAAAGAGAGGATGTCATATTCCCGCAATATTTTAAATGGTTTTACAGGTACCATGTATTGCCATTAAATATATTTCATGTGTTCATTTTTATATTTCTTGAAACATTTTATTCTGAATTTTTCATCTAGGTTTGTTCATTTGTAGTATCAGTCATCAGTACTGGAGTTTGATGTTTTGTTCCATGTTTCTTTTGTTTAGATTTTTTTTTTTAACATAAAAACAGAAGTACATGTAATACAGTTGTAAATAGCAACAATATAATTGTAAAGAACAGAAAGTCTTTTTTTTCAAGGGGAAAACTGTATATAATATATACAACATATTTGTGAGATATTAACTAAAACAAATTGTGGTACTCCAGAGAGTAAAATGCAGTATAGTAAGTAGTAATATTTATTATATAAACTATAAACATTTTGAGAAACAAATTCAAGAGGCAGAGTTCTGCCAAAATAAAGTGTCTTAGGAAATAACCTGCTTTCCTTTATTTTAGTCTCAGTTAAGGCTACTTCTTTTAAGGAAGATAATTCTTCAAAGGATGGTGGTGAAGTTGATCTCCAATGCTTAGTGATACTTTTCCTTGTCACTGCAAAAATGGTCCAGAGCAGATACAGATTCTCATTATGCAACTTGTGATTACCATTTATATTAAACAGAACTAAAATTCCAGTAAAAGAAAAATAATCAAGCTATAAAGCTTTCATGAAATCTTCTATGGAATTCCAAAAATGTTGCAAAGAAGGACAGTCAAAAAGTATATGCATCCAGTCTGGATTACAAATCTTGATGTACCTCCAATATTTAATGGTTCTGATTTTATTTATTTTGGCCATTCTATTTGGAATTAAGAAAGAGCTGTATAAAAAAAATTCCAAGTAACTATATGCTAGTGTTGAGACTAAGATGTAGTTTTAATAGAATTTAATATTTGAGATTTTTGCTCTTGATTAAATAGAGTTATGATCCAATGTTATATGTTTTCAAAATTTTTCATTTAAATTATTGTTGTAGTCTATCAGAATTTTATATAATTTAGTGATAAGATTTTCTGTCGTAGATTTGTTGTATAATATATCACAGAAAAGTTGAATTAGTTTAAGTTTTTTTTTTATGACACAAATGCACAGGAAATAAACATATGTCTTGAGATTGTAATTTAATAGTCTATGAAAGTAACCAGTCTAAATAATAATCATTAATAAGCTGTCAAAGATATTTTACTTTTAGATCTTTGAACATCGATACCAGCAAAAAAAGCATTTTGTCTTTCAGAAGTCAAGTTTAAATGTGGAGAATTTGTTAAAGAAAGATTTGGCTATACTAAATGGAATGATAGTTTCAAACTAAAGTTTCAAGTCTGTTTTGCTGAGTATGATTTTTCTGAAATAATTTAAGATGCGGTTCATAAAAAAGAAAAGATTGATGAGGAGGGAGAATTATGTTGCACATTGTTACAAAGACAATGCTAAAAGAATTTACTTTGATTTATACTACAATTATTTCCAGTTAAGTCATCTTTAGTATTAAGTAGGTTGAAATGTAAGGTTTTTCCAGTTTGAGTTATAACTGAGTCAATTCAATTTAGGATAGTTTTAAAAATAGTTGGTTTAACATAGGTATCTACATTAGGCAAGTTAATGCCTCTTAAGTTCCAAGGTTTAGAATGATGATGTTAAGCTACCCTAGGTTTGTTTGGAAACCATAGGAATTTTAGTACTTGTTTATTAATGTCTTTAGTAAGTGACTTATCAGAACATAGAGTTACAGCTTGTATTATATATATATATATAATAGTTTAGGAAAGAGAATCATTTCTATTAATTGTAATCCATCATCAAATGATATCATACTTTTGTTTAATTTATTATTCAGTCCTGAGATTATTTTAAATGTTTTTATATTTTGCACTTCTTATTCCTTTAGTAGTATTCATTATAGTTATTCCTACATACTCAAAGGAAATAACTTGTTTACCTATGATATTTTTTTTTTGTGTTTGTAATTTCCTTTTTTGTTTAGAAATATAAACTTGGATTTTAGATTGTTAATATATAGACCTAATAATGACTGAAATAGCTTTATGATAAAATCTAAGCCTTCAAGTGTTGATCTTGAGTTGGCAAATAGCATAATTTCAGGAGTATAGATTTCCTGAAATTTTTATACCTTTGATATTTGTGTTATTTTGAATTACAATTGCTAGAACTTCAATGACTATAGCAAACAAAATAGAACAAAGGAAACAACCCTGTTTAGTACCTTTATTCAGGGAATAGATTCAGCTGTGAAAGACCCTAATTTAATGTAGACTTTGTTATTTTTAATAAGGGAAATGAACTGAAAAGGAAAATCAAATGATTCTAAGACTTTAAATAAACAATTCCAATTTAAAGCATCAAATGCTTTTTCAATGTCTAGACTAATTAGAATAATTTATTTGTTTTTGTTATTTACAAAATCTATAAGGGTTAATAGTCTTTAGATATTGTCATGAGTTTGTCTTTGATATACAAATCCAATTTGGTCTAAATTAATGCTTTGTGATATTGTTTTTTTTTTAATCTCTCTGAAAGGACTGACATGAATATGTTATAATCATTGTTTATAAGTGATACTGGTCTGTATGAAGAACAGAGGTGAGGATTTTTATTCTCTTTTAGTATGGGTGTGAATAGTAAATATTTCTATGGGGGAAATATCTCATGTGTATGAATGTATATAAACGTTTTCTGGAAAACTGAGAAAATAGATGGGTGGAAAATTATATATTTCCATTATTAGACCATCTATACCTGAAACTTTACCAGGTTTAAATTTTTGATTTTGTCTGAGATTTCTTTAAAAATAATCTCCTTGTATAAATTTTCTTTCATTTCAGAAGGCATGTTTTTTTTAAAAAAAGGACAAAATGAAGATCTAGATGTGGGACACTGTCTTCATTTTCAGATTTTTGATTTAGAGATATGTGATGACATCTGAAAACATCAAGGACTGCTTTTTGATTATATTTGACATTTTTAGTTAGATTATGCATATTTTTAGGAAACATAGCATAAGAGGCTACTTTTAATTTTTCCAAAGCTATGTCTGTTTTATGTGATATATCTGTGGATCACTTATTTATATTTTCTATTACTTTTACTATAGACTTATCATTTGTTTTATGTTTAGCTTTAGTCTTGTGAAATTGTGATTGTATGTTTGATACTTCTGATTCCCATTCTTTTGTTTTCTGCTTATACCAAACTAAAATTTTACCAAAAATATAAGCTTTTAAGAGTCCCAGATCATAATTATAATATATCCATTAGTATTATTTGTTTCTAAATACAGATTCAGTTCAGAAAGGAGCCAGGGTATGAAATCTTTTAATTATGTTATATAAGCAGGTATTCTGGTTAAATAAGGGAATTCTTTGAAGAATGTATGGAATTTTAGAATAAGGGTATTGTGATAGGAAATAGGATATCTTCGAAATTTTGTCCTGGGATACTAGCATTCTATACAATTTTAGTCTGTGTACCATATTTATAGGAATAATGAGTAAAAAATAATTTATCTTATTTTACATTTGTTTACCAGGAAGGTCCGTCTGAGCCAAGGACCCATTTTCAGTGGAGGCCCAGGGAGAAAAGCTCCAAAAAAGGAATTTACAAGTAACCATATATAACAGTAACATAATATTTAAAACAGTAACATTCCAAGTAACTATAGTATTTTAACATAAACAAAGAAAACATTGTACCATATGGGTTTCTAGCCTATATAAGACAGTGGCATTATTTAGACCACAGAGCAGTAGTAACTTATCTAATACATGCTGTAATTTCACACAGGGAGAAAACATATTCATTGTACAAATGTGAGCAGTAAAAAGATCAGTGCTTAGACTCAACAGTGGTAAAAAGCAAGATATATATAAAAACAAAAATAGCGCAAGGACGAAACATGGCAGACAGGGCAGCCACAAATAAAGTCAAAAACTTTAATATGATAAACACTTTCACACCCAAGAACAATTGCTCCTTCTTTAGACCCAAAAAGCAAGATATGTATGATAGTGAGAGGAGGGGGATGTAGGACTTTTGGTGTCAGTTCATGCTAGTAATTAGAGGGAGAGGACAGAATGCTGGAAGAGAGGTCAACTAAGATAGTATGATATGATAAAGCTACATGGGAGAGTGTGTATTGGTTTCCTGGGAGGGGTCAACATTCAGCTAAAAAGCACAAAGACATTATAATAATTTGAAGTCTCTCAGAGTGAATGTATCTTTTAAGATTTTCAATCCAGTTTTAAGCAATTTTGCAGCTGAAACCATTGCTAATTTCCTTTCATTACTAGAATCTGAATTGTCTAATAAACAATTGAAGTCACCTCTTATTATTAAAGTGCCTTTATATTCATTAAGAATAATGTCTTTGTGCTTTTTAGCTGAATGTTGTCCCATCCCAGGAAACCAATACACACTTACTAAAGTCAATCATATCTTAGAGAGTTAAAAGACCAGATTAGTCCTCATATTTATGAATGATAAGTAGTGGAATAGCATTTTTTTCCATAAAATCATTACTCATCCTCTCTTGATTTTAAGTAAGGACTGTGCCAAAATTGATAATTAGTGGTTTCCATACATTATTATCTGCATATTTAAAGTGTGTTTCTTGAAGTATTATAACTTGAGCCTTGTTTACTTTTAAATAATGAAGGTTAGATCTTTTCCTGGATTATTTAAACCATGGACATTCAAAGATAGAGTTAAGTCCAGCTATAAAATATGTTAAGACAAAGTATAATTATCAATATAAGTTGATCTAACTATATATTGTATAATTATACCGCCTGTAATTTTTGTAGAGTTAAAATCAATATTTTAGGCATGATAAAAAGTAAAAATGAAAAATAATAATAAACCAAAGAAATTAATTCTAAAGAAAATAATTCTATTAAATACAAGGAATTCACAAAATTCGTAGCGAGTAAAAATAAGATCCACTAGACTATCCTTCACTATCTAGATTAGAGCTTACCAAATAATAGAGGATTAATAGAACTCTAAAGTATAAGTCTATTACTACAGAGATCTATGAATTATAAGGATTCGTTTTTCCAATGAGAAAGTAGTGAGAGTAGAAGTGGATGAGACAACTAAACAATTTGTGTATGAAAAGAAGAAATGAGATGATAAATTTATGTTTATTTATGTTTGTTCTCTTATATTAAATCTAAAAAGCCAAGTAATTTAAGAAATACCAATCACTTTTAATTTTATATATATATATATATATATACACACACACACACACACACATATATATATATATATATATATATATATATATACATATACATACATATATATATATATATATATATATATATATATATATAGTTCCCCTTCTTATTCTCCTCTTTCCATCAACTCCTTCACTGTCCATCCCTATCACTCTCTTTTATTCTTTCATTCATTACATTTCCCTTTATAGTCCCCATTTTTCTCATCTTCTTTTTCACACTCTCTTCTATTTATATATGTTTTCCTTTCTCTATTACCTCTTAATTTTCCTCTTTGATCCTTTCCTTTAAATCATGCAAATTCCTCCTATGCAGTGCCACAATAAAGTGCCATGAATGAAAACAGATACCCAGCATGTAATTCTTCCAACTCGTTGGCTCCTCCTGCCTTGAAACACTGTTATGGCTTAAAACAACATTCTCTACGATCAGAGATTAGAATAAAGAAAGGCAGTCTCTATCCTATGCAGCATTCCAGCATTCTCAGCCCAAGGTAAAGATAGAAACACAAACCCTCCACTGGCATGCACAATTATGCTCAATATAACATCAATACAACACAACAGGAAAGAGAAGGACACATGCACTCCAAGCAAATGAGTGAAATCTCCCTTGGTACCAAAACACAAAGCAAGCAAACAGGAATGAAAACAATACTAAAGTAAATAGACAAGCATCTCAATACCAGAAAAAAACAAGATTCACAACCCCCCCCCCCGAAAAAACAAAAAACAAAAAACTCTAGAAGCATGTTTAGCACTTTGAAAAATGATTTCCAAAATGAAACACATTTTATTTGGTTCATCGAATCCACAGCAAAAATCACCACATGGAAGTAATAATGACTCACATAACACTAGTCAGCTCAAAAAGTGAATACCGGCAAGCCAATCCCACAAGTGTTACAAATTTTGTCAAGTGCTACCAGACTTGATAAAACAAGAGCCACAACAGAGCCTATGGAGCTATTATGAATTGTCAGTTTAAGGCAGGAAATGCTTGCATTAATGTCGGAAGTAATCTACTTTGTGACTGATACCCGAGTCAGAAAGAAAGATGGTACCAACTTTTATAAACAAGTAAAGGAAGTGATGAGGTAAATAAAAGTTGAGTCACTCTTGCTATCACATGAGATGAAGTAAGCTTACAATTATTAGAGTACTAATTAGATCAGCTCATACCAAGCATGGCAAACACAGAGTGCCAGTACAGAGGGGAAAATACCTTTGAGATGTGATTTCCTAAGGGGAGGCAAACTGTTGCATTTCACTGCCCTCAAAGGAAACATCAACAACTCACACCAACCTTGGAGCCAATTTCCCTTTACAACACAACTAAGAGGTCTATTTTCAGAGAATTTTACACCTCTATATAATTTTCTTTCTTTCTTTTTTTTTATACTTAAGCACTTTAAACAAGAGATGATATGAAAGAGATTTTTTACATGAATCACACATTTAAATAAGATGCTGTCAAAACTACTGTTGAGTCAAATGTAATTGAACACTTAGTACTTGAGAATTCAATTATGAAGAAGTAAAATAAATAAATAAATAAATAAAAATTATAAATCAAACTTAGAGGAGAGTCCCAAGACATATGTTATATTATGTAATCAATTTTTCTCACAACTTTCCCCTTCATTTCCTTACAATATTCCCTTTACTTACTGCTTAAAAGTCAATGGAATCTATGGAGAATATTTGGTATGACAATGTTAAGAAATAAGAAAGTCATTTTACTAAGGATTGAGTTCTTCATAGTCTTTGTGTTGTTGTCCGGGGTTACATCTGTTTTTTTGTTTCTTCTTTGGGTCAGACCAGGAGTTCTACTCAGGAGATCCTTTTAAGGTGGAGAATGTACAGTCCATATCTTCAGTAGCTGGTAAAAGGTTATTTTTCTTCATGAAGGAAGAAGCTTCTTCTAAAGTGTTGAAAATTCTAATACCATTTGATGGATGAAATTTTATTTTAGAAGGGAAAATTATTTGAGATTTGATCCCATTTTGTTTGTGTGTTTTCACAAGAGGCTAATTTTTTTTCCTCGTTTTTAAGGTTTTAGCATTCTCAATGTCAGATATTTTAATTTGGTGCTGTTGGAACATTTCTTTAAAAATGACTGTTTGAAGCAGTTTTGTTTCAAATTTTCTAAGTTCTCCTGAAAACCATCTATTTTCAGAGATAACTCATGAAGTGTTGTTATCACCAGCTGCATATCCTTCTTTACAGAAGAGTCAGAGTGAGAATGCTTAGAGGTGATCATTTTTCGTCCAGCCAGTAAGTTTCCAAAAGATTCTGATGGGAAAAAGTTGATGAAACTTCACAGCATTCAGAGGCAAGTAAGCTTATGGTATGTATAAAGCAGTGTGTGAAGTTATTTCCCTTAGATGTAAATATTTTCCTGTTTATTTTGATTTTACTGTAGATCTCTTAAAAGCTGCTGCTTTCACTTGGCCATCTAGGCTCCCCCTTCAAGTTTCTTTTGGATGTACTGATTCTGACTTTTTGTTCATATACAGGATCATGTGACCCATAAAACTCAGACCTTCTACTATGTACAAGAGGTTTCAGGTAAATAAATATGAACAGAAACACAAGCATCAAAATATTCTTAAAGGTATCTGACCACACACACACACACACACACACACACACACACACACACACACACACACACACACACACACATGATAAGGCATGAGGAGGTATGGTTAAGTACAGATATTACCACATGCCCATGGGTGTGGTGAGGTACAGGACCAAAGTTGGATGATTTATTAATATGGGAAAGAATAATTTGTGGTAAATCGAAATATCAAACAAAATGCAGGTTATTAAGGAAAGAGATGTAACCTTATTGAAAGCTCTGGATATAAACAGAGCAAGTGAAATTATTAGTATAAGTGAGAGTTTAGGAAGTATCAAGCTAACCATCCATTGAGGTAGACAAATCTTGAAAGAAAGGGCAAACAAATGGCTGTAAAAATACTAAGGTGACTAACATAAATCGAGCCAAATAATTTATATATAATTTTCTTTCTTAATTAATAGACCTGTGTGTTAAGACTCTGAGCATAATTTCTTCAGTGAGTTCAACATCTCATGTAGTAATACAAAAGTTACTGAACTAAAAAGCAATGCATAAATGACATATTTATCACATTTACACTAGATACCATGTCCCAGCATAACATTATTATGGAAAGTTTATTCAAACAACTGGGCTTGAGAAATTCCCCTGCCTAAGTCCAACAGCTCATTAGAGGGATCATAAACTGAAACCACTTGGTCAGACTATGCTGTCTTATGTGTAGAAAACAAAGACTGCAATTTATTATTTCAGGTTGTGCCAGTTCAGCAGTCTAAGGAGGTCTGCATATGAACCATTGGGCATGAATTAGTGAATTCACAGCATGCAGATACAAAAGCTGTACAGTAAAGGGTACAAACAATGAAGTTAGAGACAATGATTTGTGTAGTCAAAGAGACAATTCTTTGCATATTTTTTCTTGCAGTTTTTGCACTTCCTGACTGCCATTCATCAGCTCCCACTTGGCCAATTGACCCACTCATTTCCACATCACTGAGGATGATAGTCAGCTGAGTATAGCTATTATTTAGGCAGCTATAAGGGGTGTTTGTTTTGAGCCGTATGTCTACTGCATACACTAAGAAGCATGACACATGTATTGGGTGTCAGTGCTGGATGGTCCTTCACTTCTGCAAGGAAAGCATACCAGTAAGCAATCCTATGCACAAACCTTGAAGCACATCAGGTAGTTTCTCCAGTCTGCTCTGGAGAAATCATACTATGTCCACCTACTTCCTAGGTGTGCACAAAATCCCTGAGGGAGGTGAGTGAACCACCATTTTACTCCTCCCTCTCCCTCCCTGTCTCCTCCAGTGCCAGTGTCATTGCCATTAATTAAACCTCAGTCATTAGGGTTGCAGTCTGGCCTTTGTTCCTCTGCATCAAAGAGGCAGGCAACAATGATCTGCATAGTTGCAGATAGTGATTCACACATTTAAAGCTGCAATGATTTAGTAATTCATGCAGATCATAAAACCTCAGGAACAGACTGCAGTGTATGTGAGATTGCAAAGTGTAGTCATAAATATATCAGCAGACATCGGAAAACGCAATGCTGACTGTTATACCTGCAGATAACCTAGCAGAATTTCTTTATCACACTTAGAGCTACAGTTATTAAAAGTGACACAGACACGACAACTAAGTGACAACAAAAAATGTTCCATTACTAATTAAGTTCATTGTATTGAAGTTCATGAATCACAGTGACTGATGTTCAAACCCAGTTGACTAATTGTGGCAATCCAGCTGCATAATGTCTGAGGAATACTTGGAAGTTGTTAAAATATAAAGTAAAAGCATGTCACATGATGATTTCTCAAGAAATGTCCAAATTGATTGAGCTGATGACAAAAACAACTATAACATATGTGACAAACCACAAAAACAACTCCAAAGATGTAGTAATACCTCATTAAATTTCATATGGGTTATAGAATAAGGCTGCTTGACATTTATTTCAGTTCAAGATTGGTTAGCATGATAAATGTATTGATTGTTATTCTAATTATCCTGAGACAGCACACTAAATATATATTTTCACCAAGTGTCATAACACTGTTGAAATCATTTGTTTTCTCAACATGGTATTCCTGATATAGTCATCGTAGATAATGGTTCATGGTTTATCTCAGGAATTTTTCACTTTTTTACAACAGTGGGAGATCCAACAGGTTACATGTTAACCAGCTTATTGTTAAGGAATAAAATAATATATTGTCAATCAAATGAGCAAAAGCTAAGAGAGTTATTAAAACTTTAATGAATATCAATGAAAAATGTGTTGCCAGCATAAAGCAAGACAATTATCTAGCGCTTCTCAAAGACAAAAACAATTTGCTTCAAACCATAGACTGTGTGCCTTCACAATTTTTTTGTGATTCTTTGCCTCACCTTCCTGTCAATCATCAACTCCCACCTCAATCAACTGGCCCATTTTTCTCCATCAATGAGGTGAGGGTTGACCATTTCTTGCTTGTTTGTTTTTCACCAAGTTCTTATCTGCATGAACCAGGCTTAGGTATCAGACAGGTTCCTCAAGAGGCATTTCTTCCAAACAGCCCTGCCTCTCCCTGCATGGCATTTTGCCACCAAGGAAATCACACTGCCCAGTGTGCCCCCAAGTGAAGGGTTATGCCCCTTCAGTCTCCCCTCTCCCTGCCTAGCCCCTTCTATGCCAAGACCACTAGTTACACCCCGATTACCTGGGTTGTAGTCAGGGCTCCATCCTTCTGCATCAGTTGCTGATGGGGAAGAAAAGCATTATCTGCCCTTCTTAATTTAGAAGAAATACAAAGTGTCCAAACTGCATAGCACTCTGTTTAGCAGAACAGAAATATTACTGCAGCAGGTCATTTTTGACAACCTTTCCCTTATTTCAGTTCTGATGCAATTACAAATCAGTGCACATATATTTGTAGCAGTAGTTTTACATAGAAGGTGATGACATGTTAGTGCTCCCCCAGTGGAAAACTGGTATAATGTAGAAATCAACAAGGAAGATACCAAGAGATGGTGGCCAAGAATAAATAGAAATATATATAATAAAAACACATCTTGAGCAACAGTACCCCCTTGGATGCCCTTCTAAAGTTCTGATAAAGTGTTCTTTACACAGAAGCACTTAACTGAAGAATAAAAGTTCATTCTTGTTCATTATTTTTTTTTATCAGTCAAATTTTTTTCCAGCAGGTACAATGTAGAATTGCAGTCTGTGCCAGTGTATTTATAATTGTATATGGTACAAATTTCCCTGTGTAAGATAAAAAAAATTGCATACTTGTGAAATCAGTTTAAAAATATTTTCAGTAAGGATGCTACGTAAGTATAAAAATAAAGTAACACCACAAGTAACCATGAATTTAGTCTTCATTATATTTGTAAAATGTCACAGACATTAGTTTTAGCCTTGTGCGCCCACAATCTTTTCCAGTCAAAGATTGTCATTCTGATAGATTATACCTACTGTGGAGAGACAACCTAAAATGTTCACAAATAAAATGCACAGTGATAATTTATTCACAGACATCCAGCCACCACTCCCCAACACAGAAAATTGCATTGCATCTTCACTGACAGATTAATGACTATGTAATTGTATTCAAATGCCAATGGGTTAAGTTACTTTCATTCTTAGGTTGCCTCCATACCCACTTAGTATAGCCAGTTTATTAACTGTCTCTGTGATGAGCCAGCTGGAGTTTTGTAAAGAATGACATGTCCTTTGAAAATCAAACTGATTTATACAAGATGTTTGTGTTACAAATGTTTTAGAATTGTATGCCATTTGTATATCAAACTGATTTTGTAGAGATGCTTGTGCTGAAAATGTATTTGTGAGCTTTGCTTGTGTTGAAATGTATCAACAGTGCACCTTGCTGAAATGAAGAGAAATGTGCATGTATTACTGTAGCTGAATTAAATGTATATGTATTAATAAATGATACTGACACAGCAGAGGTTAACTTTAAAAAAGGAAGCGAAATGTAAATGAGCTGTTAAACCATTAAAATGGCCCACAGTGCTGAATAGGACTGGAGACAATAGGTCTGCGACACAGCCTTTTTCATTAGCTCAGTGAAAAGAAAGGAGGACCCAGGCACTGCCATAACATTTGGATGTATACTGTGACTGTCGGCTGTCTGTGCTAAATTTCTGTCTTAACTTCAAAGGGGAATACTGTGGGAACCTAGAGTCAGGTGACCAGATGAGATCATTCTGCCATTCCTCTTAGAAATTATATTTTAGATATTAAAAAAAGAAATCTGAATAGAAAGACCCTCATCCACAGCAGTAGTAAGTAACTTAACTAGGGAACAGTAACATTCTCTTAGATTCAGTCAGGAATATAGTGAAGCTTATTCCAGAGAGTGTTTTCTTTATTTGTATGGGTCTGTCCATCAATGTTAATTTCAATATTTTCTTTGATTTGAACTCGGCTGCGGCTTACTATAAATATATATTCAGTATTTTCACTCTGTTTTATTATTTATTATTAAATATAATTAAACTTTTATTGTGGCTGGTCCTTGTAGAAAATATTTAACCTTTTAGAGTTCTTGTATTTACTTGGTGACACTGTGTGGGCCAGTCCAGAAGGCCTAGCCAACTTGGTAAACTACTACCATTTGTATAAGTATTAATATTACACAGTATAATTGGATACCCTTTGTAAGAGCCTTATAGAAACTGACTGGTGGCACAGTAATGCAATTCAACTTTTTACAAAAAATAAATAAATAATATATTTTAACTTCTTT
>NC_056750.1:491296504-491416504 GCF_019279795.1 Protopterus annectens | reverse complement strand
CTGTCCCATCCAAATGACCTTCTTGATGCCACTTAGGTGACCATTTGGATGTCAAAACACCCATTGCAGTTGACTTGTATATTTCTGGGACACCATATAGTATCCCTAACTACTGCCACAGACACAAGAAATACCTGATTCAGTGTTAAAAAGAAAAAAAGAGAAGGGAGAGAGAACTTGGGTAAACATTCATATTTGCTGGCTCATATAGATTGACAGCTGTACAAAAAGTGTATTGTCTCTTTATACAGGCATGTAGCCACTTACTGATCAGATGTATTGTCCCCTCCTACCACTGGTCCCATTACCCAAAGTCTGCTAGACGTATTCATCTATCATGCATTTTTAGTTATTCTTCTTATAATTAAACATGAGTTGGATTAATCTGGGATAGTTACTCACCATTCCCATTAATTTTTGCAAACAGATGATGGAACCCTATTTGTCATAATCTCCTGTTGCCTCTTAGTAGTAGAACCCGTTGTGCTCTTCCCTTTTTCTTCCTGCCACTTCATTCTAAGCAGTTTCTTGCTACTCCAGCCCTGCTTTGTTTTCAGGTACCTTGTTTCTAACTATAGTTACACACCACTGTGTCTGTTATATCCAGTACCTATCTTCTGCTTGAATAGTTTTCATTGCCCAGTCATTGCGTTTTTACATTTTTCTTACTACTTCATTCATTTTGGCTGTCCCAGTACCTCCATTCATTACTAGTCTACCTGCATCTCCTTCTTCCCCTGGGCATCTTCAAATCAGCTGGGGTTTGTGTGGATCTTAAGGGTGTCCTGGGGGGGGCGGTGCTGGCTACTGCTGCTGCTGACTCATCTTTATTCTCCTCCACCTTTGCATTCACTGAAATGTCCAAGGGCTATTCCCTTCTGCAGACCACACCTCCTCTCAGGAACCGTCTTTACAAACTAACTCCACCTGAATGGATATGCCCATTCATCCCTACCAGTGCCTCAGACACCCGCTAATCGAACCTGGGTCACCTGGGCTGTACTTAGGCTTCTTCTCTCTATGTCTTAGCATTGCCTTACTCAGTTTTTACATGAATATTTGGCCTGAATACCATCATGTTAGGACCGTACGTTGAAAATTTTGCTAACCTATACTGTAATTTCACATTTGCCTACCAACGCTGTCTTTTCCAAGTAGGATTGAACTGTTGCCCTTAATGTCTTAACATGCTAACTTTTGTTCTTTTTCCAGTGTTCCTAGTACGTTTCAAAGCTAAAGCTCATCTTACTGTATTAATACAGTCTGGGCATAAAAGTATCACAACAGAGTTCCTACATGTAAGGATGGTTAATATCTTGATGTACTTGTTTTCTCTGTATCATTGAAGTCTATAATTGTCAAGTACTACATTTTGCCTTGCTTAGATGCTATGTCAGTGTCTACTCATTTATGTTGGTAATCTATATCATTTGCAGGGAGCTTTTCTTCCTGGGACGCCTCTGAAAATGGCATTAAGCCTTGCAGGGCAAACCTGGTTAACAAAATCTTCAGATCAATAAAACAAAATAAAATAAGCTGCGCAATTCATGCTACAAGTCCAACAGCCATGCTACTAGAATAGTATGGTTTATCACTTGTGTGTACCGTAGCATTCAGTGAGATACAAGTCATCTTTATTTCTGAGCTAGTCCAGTACACCTATTTTGGGTTCTTTTAGTAGAGTCTAGTTTAGTGGAAACTGCTGACATTGCAAACAGAATGATAACTGCTGTCTGGCAGTTGTTCTGACATGCAGTCTTCTTTCTTGCTGAATATAACCATTAATATCTCTTTCTAGATCTAAGCTGCCTATGAGTGAGAGTGACTGCAAATTTATGTTATTTTTTTATATCTTCCTTAAAAACAGAAACAAATCTAGTATATTTTTCCACAGAAATGGGCTGATGTTCTTAGTTCATGCATTAACAAGTCAAAATTTTATTGAACTCTTTTTACTAGCTGCTTGAAATCTAACAGTGAAAACCTGGTAGCCCAACTGCAAAAAGCAAATGTCTTGCTTTTTAAAACGCCTGTTCACAGATGATCCCTTAAAATGAAGTATTAAAATATTTATGACACTGAAACCAGCCATACTCTTCTCCATGAAAGAAAAGTGCTTACTCCTTATGACCTCTCACATAATAAGTCACAGTCGGAGGAATCTTATTTTACGCACTCTTGGGAGAAATCCTTTTATGTGGTAAAACAAAACCTTCTAAGCATCCCTTCCTCCCTCCTATCCTCACATTTACATCATCACAGCATCTTCACACAGATTTTCACCCTTCCTGCTCAACTCCAAAATGCACACTATTAAGAAAACAGCTTCTAGTTAGGATTATTATCTAACAGTTTTTTTTATGTTACCATAGATAATGTGTTACTTCATAAGATTACTTTTCTATACTAACAGATATAGTATTAAGGGCTATGATTCAAAAGTTATTTTTAAAAGCTGGAGTTTTTTTGTCCTGTGTTTGGAAAAATTCAAACACTTATGTCGAGCGTGAATACCTAAGCATCCATTAGGTCATGTACCCAAATGGGAAGTGAGATAAAGATCAATTATTCAAGATTTTGTAAGCACTATGCTGTTGTCTAACAGCTGTATTATTCAAGGAAGAAAATCTGTAGTAAGGGAATTTGTGTCTGTGTACAGTGACACTACATGCAAGAGTCTGTGCAAGGGTGAGAACATGGGAAGTGGTGCTATGCTCTATACAGTGGTCTGACATATTACATAAAATGAGCTTACTGTCCGCAAGGGAGGCTGTATGTAGTACATGAGAATGAAGAGATTTGGCTACAGTTTCAACAGCAGTGAAAGATGCAATAAACATAGCACTGTTCCACTTGTAGCATAAGGGTCCCCATGGAAGTCAGGGTGCAATGGATAGTACAGGTCAGATTGATACAAGACTCATCGGCACTCAAGAGTTGTGGTCACTATGTACGGAACTAAAAACTGGACAATGAAAATCAATGTTCACTGTTTCATTCAAAAAGATTTACAACTCCCATACCTGTTCTACTTATGCTGACTCTGAAATTACTGTATCTTAAAGAGAAGAGAATTCTCCGAGTTACTGCAATCTCAATTTCTGAACACAAATCTGAAAAATCACACATCCGGCATGGCACATTAGATTGTCAATCACAAATCATTCACAAATAAGCAAGGCAACCCAAGCCAAATCAGAAGCTTTAAAGTTAAACTAACAACAGAATGCATTGTGCCTTGGTTTCATTTAAGACCTGACAGATACAGATTTAGAAGGACCCAGATGATTAGGATAAATGAGCATGCCCATGAGCAGCGACATCCTGTACTGTATAGAAGGGCATCACCTGTGAAGAAAATGGTGATAGCAGCCATCTAGAAAATGGTGATAGCTGCCATCTAGAAAATGGTGGTGATAGCTGCCATCTAGAAAATGGTGGTGATAGCTGCCATCTAGAAAATGGTGATAGCTGCCATCTAGAAAATGGCGATAGCAGCCATCTAGAAAATGGCGATAGCTGCCATCTAGAAAATGGTGATAGCTGCCATCTAGAAAATGGTGATAGCTGCCATCTAGAAAATGGTGATAACAGCCACCTAGAAAATGGTGATAGCTGCCATCTAGAAAATGGTGATAGCTGCCATCTAGAAAATGGTGGTGATAGCTGCCATCTAGAAAATGGTGGTGATAGCTGCCATCTAGAAAATAGTGATAGCTGCCATCTAGGAAATGGTGATAGCTGCCATCTAGAAAATGGTGATAGCTGCCATCTAGAAAATGGTGATAGCAGCCACCTAGAAAATGGTGATAGCTGCCATCTAGAAAATGGTGACAGCTGCCATCTAGAAAATGGTGGTGATAGCTGCCATCTAGAAAATGGTGGTGATAGCTGCCATCTAGAAAATGGTGGTGATAGCTGCCATCTAGAAAATGGTGATAGCTGCCATCTAGAAAATGGTGGTAGCGGCCATCTAGAAAATGGTGATAGCTGCCATCTAGAAAATGGCGATAGCAGCCATCTAGAAAATGGTGATAGCTGCCATCTAGGAAATGGTGATAGCTGCCATCTAGAAAATGGTGATAGCAGCCACCTAGAAAATGGTGATAGCTGCCATCTAGAAAATGGTGATAGCGGCCATCTAGAAAATGGTGATAGCGGCCATCTAGAAAATGGTGACAGCTGCCATCTAGAAAATGGTGATAGCGGCCATCTAGAAAATGGTGATAGCGGCCATCTAGAAAATGGTGACAGCTGCCATCTATTTCCTAGTAAATAAGAATCTTCAGGTACCGCTTATTGATGTAACTTGTGCTTCATAACCAGCAGCCTGTAGACGGTTGGTCATATTTTTTAATGTCCTGCCACTACAGGATGATGAATGCTGCCACTTTCTAGTGAATTCACTGCATTCCCTATAACAGCAGTACAACATATATGGACAGCTACCAAGACATGTTTTGTAGGATGGACTATGATCCCCCCTGTGCACATATTTCATCTCATACTTTCACTTTGGTTTTCACAGTAGTCACCTACACCTTGGTCTAGACCTCTGAGTGTCTGCTGTAGTGCACTTGCTTGAGTCCCGACTGCTTGCAAACCACAGCATCTCTGCCAAGAGTGTGTTTTCCCAGTCACCTGGTATGGGCTGCTGTCCAAACAGCTGTTTGCATTTGAGCAAAGGGGAACCCAGGTATGTACAATAACTGGTGGAAGCAAATAAGACTTTTAGGACTATAAAGCACGTTATTGGATTAGGCTTGGGGACCAAGTGGGAGTTTTAGGGTTATAGTTAAGGAGTGAGGTTTGAGATTAAGGTTAAGGAGTGACTGTGAGTTTTAAGTTTAAGGATTGAGGTTTGGGATTAGGGTTAGCATGTAGATGGGAGTTTTACGTTTATGGACCAAAGCTTGGGGGTTAGGAAGCAAGTGGGAATTTTAAGGTTATGGAAGATGGTTTGAGATTAATGTTAGACAGCAAGTGGGACGTTTAGGGATATAGTTAGCATTCTGGTTTGTCATATGGCTGAAGTGGGAATTAGCTGCTGGGAGATTGGTACTAGAAGGTATCAGTAAGTGAGCAGATGAGCTGAAAGCAAGTGACACACAAGCACCTTTAGGACAGCTTTGAACTTCCCTTATTTCTCCTTCATATAGCCTTAAATTTTTCAATGGCCTTTGTCTTGTCATTTCCACTGAGAGGGAGCTACTCAGTTAGCCGCAGATATTCACTCACACATTTCTTCTGAATCTTCATATCTGCAGCTTTACCATATACATTCTAGCAATGGGACATGTTTAAGTATGCATTTCATAATACTCTTCCTCACTCAGAGGGAATTATGTTGCTTTCACATAAGCCCTGTCTCTTCTCCTTGTCTCCATGTACAGACATTTACAGCTTAAACCTATCTTCATTTAACCTGTACTACAATCACAGGTTTATTTATTGGAAACCTAACCATGTGACCATGGAAAATATAACCCATAAGATGACTGAACACAGAGTAGCAGTTTCACATAAGGGTGTAGCAAAATACTCAGCCTGCTTTAACTTTTTTATTAAATTTCAGTAAAGTATTACCAAGAAAAACAAAAGACAATGTTCTGTTTTGCCATTTTTGCATTTAGCTTTCAACAGGTTGTTTTTTTTTAACAGTGGTGTTACAATTTGTACTCATTTTAGTACCAACTTTGTTTCCCTTGTCTGAACTTTCCATTTTTTATGCCACAACACTGACATAAGTAAGGCCTTTAGATTGTACAATGCACTCTAAGCACATCATTGTTAATATCTTTTTCAGTGCTGTTATTGCCCTCTTGCTGTCTGGTAATACTCAAAACTCTGCATTCAAATGTCATATTTGTTTTAATTGTTCCCATATTACAGTGTTGCCCTACCTTAAATAAATGGAGAAGGTGACTCTTCTACATGCTTAGTATTCACCAAATGTAATAACAACACAGAAAAAATCCATCCAACAGCTTTGACATGTTGTGTTGGTACAAGTGGTACTAATGACTGCCAATTTAGCATATAATTATCAATTTACTAGCTAAAGAAAACAAGGATAGCTCATGTATAGGTCAAGCTTCACTTAATTAATTACAAAATTAAATATGATAACATGGACAAAAAGGCAATGTTTTTATATGTCTAATGTATCAGATCCCCTATTAGGCATTTTAATGGGTCATTATTAATAATAATACCAATAAATATGTGCATATTATTACTGTGGTACAGCTCACAGTCTAGATTTAAATAGTTGCAGGCATCCACACAGTGGTGCAGCGGTTGGCATTGCCGCCTCACAGCAAGAGGTTCTCTGGTTTGATTCTTGGCTGGGGTGCCTTCTGTGCGGAGTCTGCATGTCCTACGTGCGGTCGCATGGGTTTTCTCCGGGTGCTCCGGTTTCCTCCCACATCCCAAAGACATGCAGTAGGTGGATCAGACACTCTGGATTGGCCCTAGGTGCGAGTGTGTGCGTGTGCATTCTGTGGAAGGTTGGGTGCCGGGCTGGCAACTCGACACTGTAAAACTCCACTGCCAAATCATTAGTGGACAGATGATCCGCTGTGGCAACCCCTAACCGGGAAAAGCCGAAAGAAGATATAAGGAAATATATCTGCTTCATTTTTTTTAAAGATAACACATAGAGTTTCAGAATTGCTGTCAGCACAGTCTGTGGAGTAATTGTTAAATGCATCAAATTATTTCCTTTTCTGTTAGCATTATACCGAGCAAAGGCAGTATCACATTCAGACGGTGACAGATTAACTGTACTTTCGATCCTTGGCCGTTTTTAAACCAAGGATCCTCTGTGCACATTTTTAAGAACATGCATAAATGTGTGTGTTCTTTTGGGTTTACCTTCCTGATTCTTTCAAATTATATTTCTTGATTAATTCATCATCATTTGTTAGACAGTGTTTAAATCTGTATTTTTTTAAACTTTTTTCCAATAAGCAATGAAACAAAATGTATTAACCAATAATGAAAAATTACACATTTTAGAACATTTTAGCCATAAAAAGCCACTCATATAACTGCCATTATAATCCATCAATATCCACATGCATCGGTTATGCCCACTTTATTGACTGTTAATGCTTAAACATTAGATGTGTGATTGTGATAAATAATAGCCACAGCAAATTATTCCAATTTGCTTTACAGAAATACACACTAGTCTTGCAAAGACAGACTAATGACTTTTTAACTTTATCAACACAGCAGGTTCAGTGATTTAGGATATCATCAAAACCCATTTATTATAGCTACAGTGTTACCTACATCCTTCTCAGATGTCTATGTCACAATAATAATTACAAAACTAACATATTTCTAATTTGTTTCATACAGACAAAGTTGCAATAGTAAGGTATCCCAACTTAATTCATATACATGTACAATAGTTCTGCAAAGCCAGATTTAAAAAAACTTTTTAAAATAAAAGATAACAGCATAATGTACTTTCATCCATAGACATCACCCCCCTCCCCCACCTCCAATATCAGTTATAACCACTCTGTTGGTGGTGTTCACCCCTTATTGTTATGAAGAAATAAACTGCATGTAGTTTATTGGTTTCGATGAACCATATCAAATTGTTTAAAGATCATTAATATCACAATGTAAGACCCAGACATTTGTAGCACAGTTTAAATAGAAGAATATTTGTGATGCTAGTATGACATAGCCATCTGATGGTATATGCTAAGTGAATATGCACAGTCTGTTCAGAAGTAAGTTATGTGAATAATTTCACATCAAAAATAAATTATTACTAATACAGATGGCAAACAATTTTGCATTTGAGTGCTTCATCTATAAATGTAGTGCCTGTTGTCCTTCAAGAATAAATGCCCTATGTTGCATTAAAATTGATATGATGATGATATCTCCATAAAATTTGGTGAACTAGATCAGCTATGCATTAGAGGATGGATGGCAAAAAAAACCCCCACACATACAGGTTCATTATTGTTTACTAGACATGCAATCCAGGAGATCTTTAAGAAGTCTATCCCAAATTTCCAACTGCCCAAAGCACTGCCTAGTAAGTGACTTACAAGGATAGACAGTAGGTAAATGGCACAGGAGGCAGCTCATTAACAAGTCAGAGCTTTAGTCCTCGGGTCTATGTTTATTTGTCAAACAGCAAACCAAATGGCTGTTCGTCGAACACTAAAACACTAAACATTGAACGTAACTTTAATCAAAAGGCCAAAATCATCGTAAGACTATACATCAAACGAGGATAGTTGGCCAACATCAGGGAAGCCGAACAGAGAAACAGAGCACTTACTTAGCGATAACTTAGGTATAAGGAAACCTTCCCTTTCCCCACTGTAGTGTGATCTCAGAGTTGGTATATATAATTAGCAGGGGTGTGAGGGGTGCAGCTCCCTACATAAGGAGTTACTGCTCCATTGCACTGTTTGGCTTCCTTGTGTTGGCCAACTATCATAGTTTGATGTACAGTCTTATAATGATTTAGCCTTTCGGTTAAAGTTAATTCGATAAGCAGAGTTCGACGAACAGCCATTTGGTGAATGTGCTGTTCAACGATTAAACATAGACCCTTAGTTCTCAGCACAAACTGCCAGACAGATTAACATTTTTTAAGTTACTGTAGAAATTCTTTACAATTTGGCCTTGAAGAGAAAACTGTATCACAGTAATATGCAGCAATGACTGCATAATGGATGCTGAAGGTCAGATAGTTCTGATTATCACTTCAAGTAATGCAGTCTGTATGACCTGACAAATGTCATCCCCTTCACAGTTGCTGGAGGCTGTAAAGTAATTACTGAAAAAATATATTATGAAAATACAACATGTTTAGACTATATTACACAATCTAGGCCTGTTAATTAAATCATTCATTATGTATTGAAATTAATAAAAAAAAAATAAAAGGAGACCTACAAGGCATGCAAAAGTCAGAAATATTACTGCATACAGAGTACTATATTTTTTTTGGGGAGGTAACATGCTTTCAGGACACCAAACTTTCATTTTCGACTTCTTTGTCTTTCCTGTCATCAAAATCGGGTTCCTATTAGAACAACGAAAATGCATTTTGTCGAATGTGTTTTCGTCGACACATAAAGAGTGAACAGGCAAAACAGTGAAGCGGCTGTTCAGAAAATTCTTTCCCTGGGAAAGAAGTCACTTGACCGCTTTGTTGCTTTGCCGTGTTCTGCACTGTAGTGGGATCCCTTGTCTGGTATAGCTCCTGAGCGTGAATGTGCAACAGTTACCTTAAGGTTAGGGTGCAGGACAAGATAAGTGCATATTTATGAAAGTGTTTACTGTTTTTTTTTTTTTTTTTTGTGTTAGATGTATGGTTGAGTTATGTGAGTATGACTTTTCAGCTGTTTACTTTTGTTTTGGGGGGGAGAATTAGGGTTAAGGTAAGCGTGTATGTGTTTGGAACTGTTTACGTAAATGTGCAAGAGTTACTGACCTTAAGGTTAGGGTGCGGGTTAAGGTAAGTACATATGTTTTAAAATGTTTACTTTTTTTTCTTCCTTTGCGGTGGTGGTGCTGCGGTAGCGTTGTCGCCTCACAATAAGACGCTGTCCGGTTCAATTCTCAGCTAGAGCGTCTTCTGCATGGAGACATGCGTGAATGGGTGTACTTTTGTTGAAGGTTGTGCGTCAGGGCTGGTAACTCGGCACGTAAAAATCAACTACCAATCATTAGTGGACCGGAGTTCCACTGTGGCAACCCCTAACTGGGAAAAGCCGAAAGACACAACTTCTTTTTTCCGTTAGATGTATGGTTGGGTTACGTGCATATGTGTTTTCAGTTGTTTACTGTTTTTTGGGGGGTACAATTAGGGTTAAGGTATGAGTTTGGAAGTGTTTACTGTTTTTTGGTTGGAACAGCGATTTCTTTCCCTAGGAAAAAAATCACTGTTCTGTGGTGTCGACATTTTCAGCTTTCACTGAAAAAGGGTCGATGAAACATTGTTCGCTGTTTTAAGTGTTCAATGTTTCAATATAGACCCATCAAAATCAGCTATCCCCTCTGCCATCCCTTAGTACAGGTCTGACTTACCTAAATGGCTAATAATTCCATGTTATTGCAGCATATGCTTCTGGAGTCAGAACAGGATCATGGTCAAATGGGGCCATATGCATGCTAATGAACCAGATCCCTGATAGTTATACCAGTATCCCATTACTTGGCTGTCTATCTCCAGTTATCATAAAAGAATGTACAAATCTGTCATTGTGCATACTATATTATTCTTACTTTTACAAGTATCATAGAGAATGGAATTTCATTTAAAACTTTTATTTCAAACTTCACAGCAAAATCACTGACAGACATTTTCTAAACAAAATACACACTGAAACCAGAATAAGAATGAGAAGTAAACTTCTCTTCCACTGAAATTCACATTTAGTGAAAATGCATCTGACAACCCATTAAAGTACAAAATATGTGTTGGGATTTATAGTCAAATAACATATAGTGATGCACTGAGTAGTGACTGTGTGAAGGGTGCAAGAATTCAAAGGATAAATGTATAACACATTTGCTAACAGACTGGGACAGCCCACTGAACACAAGTGCCCCTTTTCTGGGAGAAGCCCAGGAATGCTGTTTGGTGAAGTAATTTGGTCAGTTACAAAAATACAGAAGAACGCTGAGGGAATCAGACACTGTACTGCAGGAAGCAACTCTTCAACAATTCATTGTCTTTACCAATCTGCACTAAGTGCTAGATAAACTGTTGTAGCCCAAACACAGCATTTCATACCTGCATGCATACAAAAAAATGAGGTAAATTAAAAATGCATTCATAGTTTAAATAGTAACTTTAAACTCCTACAATTCATGATGTCTAATTTATTCACAGCTAAATAATATGCATACTGTAATAAAGCAAGGAAACCAAGGATCATACCCAAACAATATGGGTCCTATGATGATGATCCTGTACACTACAATTAATTTATTTCCTTTGCACCATAACTACTGTGATTCATAGGTAGTTACTAGCTTCACAGTCTAGGAGACCATTATGGAGCTTAGCCCAAATTTACAGTTGCCTCAAAGTGTTGTCTGGTTAAGTGACTTGCTGAAAGTAACATACAACACAGGAACTAAACCTCATGGTCTTAACCATCTGCACCAGACTGAAGTAAAAAGCAATGGTAAGGCTTCAAACCCCATGCCCTCAACACTGGAAATTGCAGCATTCATTTTCTATGCTAATTCACAAGTTACAAGTCAAATAATGGGGTGCAGAAATTAAGCATTTATACAGACACACACTTACTGATGCAATCCTCAATTACAGCTTACTCAGTCACACAGTAGGCAAATGGTGAAATGGTTCAAACCCTGTACTTTTGACTACAGGAAGTAGTGGATTAATAGTACACAGTCTTAAGTGCGAGACAACTCCAAATCCCTTAAAGCATTAAAAGAAAATACAGTTTTGTAAGTAAACTTACCATAACAGTAGATGTTCAAATGATGACTGCTGCAGTAGCCTTGGATATTTGGGTTAAATCCTGCGAAGGATCTAATAGCCAGCAAGCTTTCAAAGATTCAGGACAGTTTCCACAAGCCATTGACTGCCAAGCCCTTCAGAGATTTCATGCCAGCACAGAGATTGAGGTTGAGCCCTGAAAGCACAATGCTAGAAACAACAAAAAGTAAATGTCCCTGGCTTAAAATAACACACAAAAAGGAGGAATGGAGGAAGGGAGCAGCTACTGCAGCAGTGATCATTTGAACATCTACTGCTATGGTTAGTTTATTTACACAATTGTACTATGTTCATCATATTGATCACAACTGCTGTAGCCTTAATATCGGTAAAAGGAGCTGAAACCAAGACTGGCTGAAGAATGCTCATGGCAAAGCCTGATGTAGACCTAGAGAAGGAATCAAGCTTATAATGTTTTGTAAAAGTATGTACAGAAGACCAAGTTGCTGCTTCAAGAACACTTTACAACCCTTTCCAAAAAGCCATAAATGAAGCCAAGGCCCTGGTGGAGTGGGTCTTGACCCTGTCCAGAATAGTTTTGTTGTGATGAGTGTGGTGTCCCCACTCTGGGCCAGTAATAAAGGACAGTCAAAAACCATGAACAAACCAAGCCAAAATATAAATAAAACACAAAGTCTCCAAGTGAGATGAAATCTGCTTTACTGGTGTCTCCTGGCACCTCGGCTAAAAAGCCTTCAAGGGATAATTCATACACCAACTGCAAACCTTTTATATACCAAATCACCACTTGTTAATTAATTAATCACAATGACATCACGAATTGCATATACATTAAATTTAAAGTGAAAATTCCCCCTTTAAAAAAACACTATTAATGTCCCCCATGTCCCAATCTAAATACAAGCACAAATTACACATTTCATATATGCATTAAACTTTTAAAAGGACATTTATACTAATTTTATACATTTATATTAACCTCCAGGTTAAGACCTGAAGGAAATAACGTATTGAAATTAATGATAAACCTGGTTTCTAAAGTTAATAATTTCTCATTGTATGTTTCCCCATGTTGGTACAAGGCCTTAGCTAATACACTAAAGAATAATGAAGAATCAGAACCCCCATGATTCAAACAAAAGTGGTAAGTATCCAGTCTCCTATGTCTAATGTCCCCCATATGCTCCAAGATACATTTTTTGACCTGTCTCTTGGTCTATCCAATATACCACTTAGTCGATGAACACCCAACATCCTACAATGTAAACCACTCCACTGGAATAACAGGTGAAACTCTGCGTTGCTTTATATGTTCTGTCATTAATATTACTACCATGTAAGTTCCTTACCATCGGGCAAATTTTACATCTATAAAAGGGATAACATCTTACCCAGTCATCAATGCCTGTGTTATTACTCTTCATATTCAACAACTGCTTCAAATTCAAAAATGTTTTATGTGAGAAGGTTATATTCTCTGGGAACACACCTTTAGTTAAATCTCTCTGCACAACTATGGGCCAAAACTTTCTAACTAAATTCATTAATACGTGAGAAAAGGGGGAAAATCTACTTATACATTTTTTTATTATTCTCACCATGAAACCATTCTGCCTTCCTTCTTTTTACACCACCATTACCCCTCTGTTGAATCCCTAAAACATTTTCTTCTGTCTTGACCAAGTTCGCTGAGTAACCTCTGGAAGATAATTTGTTTCTCACTTTCATAAACTCCCTGCTTACTATGTATTTATCAGATATATTACTAAAAATACATCTATATTCCCCATATGGTAGACTCCAATAAATGGGAGGGGGGGGCATACTGGAAGCCAATAAAAATTGTTGGCTGCAGTTTCCTTATGATAAGGTTTAAACTGGATGGATTTTTCTTGTCCCACATAAAGTTCCAAATCCAAAAACTGAATCACATCTTTACTGGTTTTAAAAGTGAATGATAGCCCAAAATCATTCCCTTCTAACTCAGCCATGAACTCCTCAAACTGTCTTATTTCCCCCGACAAACAAAAATTAAATCATCTATGTATCTCTTATAGATGATTACCCTGTTGATGAAAAAAACTTTTTTTATAAATGAATTTATTCGCAAAAAAATTCATAAATATGATGGCATAAGAGGGAGCAAATGAGGCACCCATAGTGGTGCATTCCCTCTGTAGGAATAACTCCTCTTCAAACTCAAAAAAATTGTGTGTCAGACACAGTAGTAAAGGAGCCTGAATCCTCACCATTGACACTGGAGAGGGCCGTTCATTTGGAATACAAATGGATTCACTCAGTATTTCCAGATTCAGATCTCTCTGCATCAAGCACAATTTCCCTTAAGAGCACACAGGGAACACAGTCAGCCAGGGGTCTGGGTTTCTTTATATCTGTCTCCCTCCAAGGCCACAACAAGGCTCCCCACTAGCACAGTTACAGGGTTAAGTCCTCAGCTGAGTGTCCAAGCCAAGTCCTCCAGCACCCTGTCTGTGAAACCAGTGCTTCGCGTCCCTGTTCCAAGTAGCTGATACACACACACACACACACACACACACACACACACACACACACACACACACACACACACACACACACACACACACACCTGGGAAAGGCTGGCATAGATTTACTCACTGTGCCCCCTTCTGCCCAGACTATAAGGCAGTTATCACTGCCACTAGACACTGCAAAGTTAGCTACCTAAGGCTCTTGCAAGGGTACCCAATTATACTGAGTAAAATTAATATTAATACAAATAGTAATGTTGACTAAACAGCCAGGCTTCAGGAGTGGCCACAGTGTCACCAATAGATATAAGTGCTCTCAAAGGTTACATTATTCTCTAAAGGACCAGACACAATGAAAAGTTTAAATATATTTAACAATAAATAATAAAAGCGCATGAAATTACGAAATATCTATTTACAGTAAACACCAGAGTTTCAATCACACAAAATATTAAAAATAACATGGCTGGAAAGATTCACACAGTTACAGAAAAACAATATGTAACTATTCTCACTATATTTTCCTGACTGATCTAGAGAATTACTATTCCTAATTAATAGAGTAAGACAAGATGAAGTAGGTGAGGATCCTTCTATGTCAGGTTCCAAGAAACAGACTGCCCTGAGACTTCTTTTTCACCTAAAATTAAAACATTATTTCTGTACAGAATGACATCACATACATCTGGTCATCTGACTTCTGGTTCCCATGCAACACCCCCATTACTAGAAACTGCCAGGATTTAGCACTTACATGTCAATAATAAACACACAATAGCACTGCCAGATCTGGTGCAGTTTCTGGAAGTCATAAAACAATCACAAACCTCTACTCCTCCTGCAGAGGCTAATAAACCATGCTTCTTACAGACGTTGTGTCTCTGGCTTCATTCAAAACTGTGAGATAACATCTTTTTGGCCTAGGCCCAGTAATTTAATTTCTTACTATTTTTCAAAGTTAGCTGGAGCTGAGCTTAACCTCTTCTCTTCCACCATTCTCTCTTAATATATTATAGAGTACAATGCCTCTTTTGGTATGTACCTCACAAGACATCTACAACAACTGGAAAGGCCACAGAAATACCTCACAAAGAGGATTACTGGCCTCAAATAGATGCCCTACGCAGACCATCTCAAAAAACTCCAGCTTTACTCAATCGCATATCGCCTACTCAGAGGCGATCTCTGCCTAACATACAAAGCTATGTCAAACCCAGAGCTGTTGGACATGCTCCACTTAAAGAAATCCAAATCCATCCAAGCTACATGCTCTAGGGACCTAAACCTTGACACCACAATAAACAGAACATGCTGGAGGGATAGATTCCTGTCCCAGAGACTTCCCATACTCTGGAACAAACTACCTATCTATATCAAACAAAGCTCCTCATTAGTACTCTTCAAGAAAAATCTTGATGATTGCATGGGAAATAGGAAATTCACACCGGGGATCACCTCTGTGGCTCTGCTCGACAGGGGCACAGGAAAATAATTTTCTTGGGTGGCGAAAGCCAGGGTACCTTTTTGACTAGTCTTATATAGGCCCTAGGGCCAATAGCCTAGTACCTACCTATGAACATATATATATATATATATATATATATATATATATATATATATATATATATATACAGTCTAGACCCACTGTTGGTATATTTTTAACACAACAAAAAGTAGTAAGCACCCAGATAGCCATTCAACCCGACCAAAGTTTATTTTTGGCACAGCAAACACATAAAATTAATGCTGAAACACCAGTACACAGTACGTTTTTGTCCGTGACTTCCTCAGAACAATGGCAAATTTGCAAATTCAACAATATATACCACAGCTCATCCTTAATAATTGCTTGATTAATACGAATCAATGTTTGAACTTGAATTACAAAGACAATTAGTTAGGGTGCTGCCCTAAACCATTTGATACAATCATGTTTAGTTTGCGAATACACATTTATACATAAAATAAAGTGCTAAAAACTTTTTAAAAAACTTTTTTAAAAAACGTATCCTGATACATTTAATCTAATACATTAAAACATATAGTATAAAAATATAACATTCTAGAACTTTAAATATTCATCAATAAGACATATAAAAATATAAATATATGAATGTATATATGTACATAGAATAAATATGTATTACATAAAATAGTGTACTGCTACCCTTAAAAATACACCCTCTAGAATTAATGTATTTTAGTGACAAAATTGAATGAATGTATAAAGGGAATTTGTATAATAAATACACATCAAAACACTGTATGTGTATTAAAAATTGCTAATAATTTATGTGCAAAGCTTACAATTTAGCAGCTCATAATTTCAAAACTGGTGCCAAGCACACCATGTCATTTAACCTGGGCCATCTATTGGCTTCTAAAATCAAATGCCAATATACTCCCCGGTACTCTAATTGTGTCTCGCATGGTCCCCCTCTGGCATCTCTTTGAACCGCATCTAATACAAAAAACTTATAGGTTGCTTGCCCACAATTCTCTATATGTTTAAATAAAGCATTTCTGTTGTTACTTTTTTTAATGTCATACAGATGTTCATAAATTCTTCTCCTTAAACATCTCTCTGTCTTCCCCACATAAAAACCTTCACATTTTTCACGTAACAAGGTATACTACTCCTTCTCATTCACAGTTGGAGTATATTTTAGAAACAATACATCTATTACGACTAGAGACGTATACCTCAGGCCTGTTAAGAATGTAGGGGCATTGTGGGCAAGATCCACATTTAAAAGTACCAACTTTTTTATTATTATTATTATTTCCTTTAGTGTAATTGTTATTTTCCAACATACTTTTTATACATTTCCCTTTTCTAAAAACAAACCTCAATGGTGTGTCATACCAGAGATTTAAATGAGATAAATTCCTGAATCTGCCCCATTCTTCTTTCAATGATTCTATAATAACCTTTGTGTCCCCACTATAGTCAAGAACAAATACATTCTCATAATCATTGTCTTTCCTACTCATCCCCTCATTTCATACATTGGTATAATCTCTTCCTAAAATAGGGGCAAATCTATCCCTTCTATGCAAAGCCACTTCTTTAGTTACTTCATCAATCATATAGATGGGGTAACCCCTTTCTAAAAACATATTTCTTAGTAGGTGAACTTCTTTTAAGTATTCATCATCATCTGATGTCATCCTACTATCCCTAACCAGTTGACCTTTAACAATACTCTTCTTCTGAGCAAAGGAATGTGCACTTTGATAGTGTAAAAATGAATTACTATATGTATCTTTCCTAAACATCTCTGATTTGAATTTTTTGATTTTCTTTGTCCTTTCTAATCCTTACATCTAAATATTCAATGGATTCATGTCTGTATTTGTAAGTAAATTTCAAAAAATTGGTGGTTAAGGATATGTAATTCACAAATTCATTAAGCTTGTCCTCCTCCCCCTGTCCTAAAAATACATATGTTGTCCAAATATCGACTATATAGGACCCCAGTGGTCTTTATATATAGAATGAAACATGTATTTTTGTTCCCAACATGAGAGAACCAAGTTGGTGCACACATTGCTCCCATTGCTACACCTTTCTCCTGATGAAAGAACTCACCTTCAAAATAAACAAAATTATATTTAAGTACCATTTCCATTAAGGTAATTAACAGGTATATATCTTTATCATTAAATTTTCCACATTTCATCAGTCCTTCCTCAAGAAATTCAAAACTTTCATAATGAGGTATGGAAGTGAATAGGTCGACCACATCTATGGTTACAAACATCAATTTATCTGAGAACAATTCATTCTTTACTTTCCTAAGGAAGTCCCATGAATCTTTGTGTATTTTGGGAATTTAGGGAGACATTTTTTAATTTTACATCTAAAAATTTTGCTATAGATGCCATGGCTGATTGGCTAGCTGCCACAATCAGTCTCATTGGGGGGTCTGCTATGTTTTTGTGGGTCTTGGGAATACAAAAAATACTAGGAACCCTTGGCTCCTTATTATACAAATAATTAAATGTTTCCACATCTATTACTCCTTCCAATAGTAAGTCATTTAGACCAATAAATATTTTCTTATAAGCAATGTTTATTTCATTAATTGATACTTTAGAATACTTAATCTCATCCTGAAGGAGTTCCATCATTTTACTTTCATAAATTATAGAATCCATAATGACTGTACCTCCCCCTTTGTCTGGTTTTTTATAAGTGTGTTTAGAATAAGGCTTTCTTCTTTTGGTAAATTTGACCAAGTTTTGTTATTAGAAACCCTTTTCCTGAGTTTATTCTCAACCAGATTTTTCAAAGTTTTTTAACTGGGGTGTAATGGGGGGTTCCAAATGCTCTTTTTCCTTAAATTCCCTTCTAAAATTTTATTTTACTTAAATATCAATTCAATATTTTTCTTTCTAGTGAACATTTTAAGGTCTATAAGCAATTTGCTGATCTCACACTTCCTTCTGGGAACAAATTTAAAACCTTTTGCAAATAAATTAAAATATTCTTCTGTAATGTCTAAATTGCTGTAGTTGAAAATAGTATACCCATTGTGCCTTAGCATGTAACCCGTGGAGTCTGTACCGAGGCTATTTAAATCGGATATAGCAGTAGCAGAGCTTTAGAAACTCTGATTGGTAGAATGACACAGCTGGTTGAGTTGCTTGAGCCGATTTGTCACTCATTGCTTAGGACCGCCCCTGAGTCTACAATACCAGGAAATCAGGAGGCAGGTCCTTTTAAGAGAAGTAATGGTAGTTGCAGTCAACAGCTTGGTGATGGTGGATTTACTTTACAGGATGCAGGATAGTTTGACCCAAAATGATCACCAGAACTACTAAATACAGGAGAAATAGCTTCGAGTAGCGCTGGTAATGGACGGAGGAGAAAAGGTTCGTTTGGAAACAAAGGTGACTGTGATTCTAATAATGGTTTGCTTACCAATGCAGTACAAACCGCTGTGAATCTAGAGACTTGGCTTAATAAGAACATAACTTTTGACAAATCTGTTCGGTTAAATATGGATGATTATACAGATACTTATGCAAATAATCTATTAAAACTGAATGATTTGTTATATAAATTTAAAGTACTAAATGTTGACAATGCTTATCTTAAAGACTGTTTAGATAAAAAAAATTGTACCGAAAGGGCTGAGAGTTTATAGGTACCCGAACAATGTAGAGGAAGGTTCAGATTTTCATAAAGAACTGCTTGCGATATTTGATAACTGTGGTTTTAATATTTTATGGTCTATCATAAAACAAAATGACAGGACAATGGCAAATATGATTGAAAGAATAAATAGAATAAACAACAGCTTATTGAATGACTTACTGTTTACTGTGGAAGGGGAAAAAAATAAATATTTTGATTTAAGAAATCAAATTGATGACAAAATTAATTTTATTAACAGGAAAAAGAGAAAGATGGAGAGAGATTTATTTGAATATGAACACAATACACATCACCCCAAACCAAGGAGCTATGCTGAATTTTTTAATTATGTGATGAGTTTACATAGACCGACAAGGATGAGAAGCAATGAGGAGGGAGTGAATATGAAAGACTATTATTATGGAAATGAAGAAGACGAGGTACATAATGATAGAGAAGATGGTCCAGGTGATGTTAATGACCCTTTAGGCTCTTCCCCCCTTCGAAGATCCGAAAGATTGATGAACAAGGCAACATACCTTCAGGGGAATTGGAGGGGGTGGAACAACATGGGGGGACATCGGAGGTATTAACATTTGCTAATTTATTAGGTGAGGCTCCAGATGATTTTCTAGATACAGAAAATACAACATTTGGAGATACAGACTCCACGGGTTACATGCTAAGGCACAATGGGTATACTATTTTCATCTACAGCAATTTAGACATTACAGAAAAATATTTTAATTTATTTGCAAAAGGTTTTAAATTTGTTCCCAGAAGGAAGTGTGAGATCAGCAAATTGCTTACGGACCTTAAAATGTTCACTAGAAAGAAAAATATGGAATTGATATTTAAGCAAAATAAAAATTTAGAAGGGAATTTAAGGAAAAAGAGCCCCAGTTAAAAAAACTTTAAATCTGGTTGAGAATAAACTCAGGAAAAGCGTTTCTAATAACAAAACTTGGTCAAATTTACCAAAAGAAGAAAGCCTTATTCTAAACACACTTATAGAAAATAAATTTATTAGGGTGATGAAACCAGACAAAGGGGGAGGTGCAGTCATTATGGATTCTATAATTTATGAAAGTAAAATGATGGAACTCCTTCAGGATGAGATTAAGTATTCTAAAGTATCAATTAATGAAATAAACATTGCTTATAAGAAAATATTTATTGGTCTAAATGACTTACTATTGGAAGGAGTAATAGATGTGGAAACATTTAATTATTTGTATAATAAGGAGCCAAGGGTTCCTAGTATTTTTGGTATTCCCAAGACCCACAAAAACATAGCAGACCCCCCAATGAGACCGATTGTGGCAGCTAGTCAATCAGCCATGGCACCTATAGCAACATTTTTAGATGTAAAATTAAAAAATGTCTCCCTAAATTCTCAAAATACACAAAGATTCATGGGACTTCCTTAGGAAAGTAAAGAATGAATTGTTCTCAGATAAATTGATGTTTGTAACCATAGATGTGGTCGACCTATTCACTTCCATACCTCATTGTGAAGGTTTTGAATTTCTTGAGGAAGGACTGACGAAATGTGGAAAATTTAATGATAAAGATATATACCTGATAATTACCTTAATGGAAATGGTACTTAAATATGATTTTCTTTATTTTGAAGGTGAGTTCTTTCATCAGGAGAAAGGTGTAGCAATGGGAGCAATGTGTGCACCAATTTACGCTAACTTAGTTCTCTCATGGTGGGAACAAAAATACATTTTTCATTCTATATATAAAGAACACGTGGTCCTATATACTTGATTTTTGGAAGACATATGTATTTTGTGGACAGGGGGAGGAGGACAAGCTTAATGAATTTGTGAATTACATATCCTTAACCACCAATTTTTTGAAATTTTCGATACAGACATGAATCCATTGAATATTTAGATGTAAGGATTAGACAGGACAAAGAAAATCAAAAATTCAAACCAGAGATGTTTAGGAAAGATACATATTGTAATTCATTTTTACACTATCAAAATGCACATCCCTTTGCTCAGAAGAAGAGTATTGTTAAAGGGAAACTGATTAGGGGTAGTAGGATGACATCAGATGATGATGAATACTTAAAAGAAGTTCACCTACTAAGAAATATGTTTTTAGAAAGGGGTTACCCCATCTATATGATTGATGAAGTAACTAAAAAAGTGACTTTGCATAGAAGGGATAGATGTGCCCCTATTTTAGGAAGAGATGATACCAATGTATGAAATGAGGGGATGAGTAGGAAAGACAATGATTATGAGAATGTATTTGTTCTTGACTATAGTGGGGACACAAAAGTTATTATAGAATCATTGAAAGAAGAATGGGACAGATTCAGTTATTTATCTGATTTAAATCTCCGGTATGACACACCACTGAGGCTTGTTTTCAGAAAAGTGAAATGTATAAAAAGTATGTTGGAAAATAACAATTACACTAAAGGAAATAATAATAATAATAAAAAAGCTGGAACTTTTAAATGTGGATCTTGCCCACAATGCCCCTACATTCTTAACAGGCCTGAGGTATACGTCTCTAGTCATAACAGATGTATTGTTTCTAAAGTATACTCCAACTGTGAAGCAAAAGGAGTAGTATACCTTGTGACATGAAAAATGTGAAAGTTTTTATGTGGGGAAGACAGAGAGATGTTTAAGGCGAAGAATTTATGAACATCTATATGACATTAAAAAAGTAACAACAGAAATGCTTTATTTAAACATATAGAGAATTGTGGGCAAGCAACCTATACGTTTTTTGTATTAGATGAGGTTCAAAGAGATGCCAGAGGGGAACCATGGCAGACACAATTAGAATACTGGGAAGTATATTGGCAGTTGATTTTAGAAGCCAATAGATGGCCCGGGTTAAATGATATGGTGTCCTTGGCACCAGTTTTGAAATTACGAGCTGCTAAATTGTAAGTTTTGCACATGTATTATTAGCAATTTTTAATACACATACAGTGTTTTGATGTGTATTTATTGTACAGATTTCCGTATACATTCATTCAATTTTGTCACTAAAATACATTAATTCCAGAGGGTGTATTTTTAAGGGTAGCAGTACACTATTGTATGTAATACATATTTATTCTATGTACATATATACATTCACATATTTATATTTTTATATGTCTTATTGATGAATATTTAAAGTTCTAGAATGTTATAGTTTTATTCTATATGTTTTAATGTATTAGATTAAATGTACCAGGATACGTTTCTTAAAAAAGTTTTTTAAAAAGTTTTTAGCACTTTATTTTATGTATAAATGTGTATTTGCAAACTAAACATGTTTGTATTAAATGGTTTGGGGCAGCACCCTAACTAATTGTCTTTGTAACTGAAGTTCAAACATTGATTGGTATTAATCAAGCAATTATTAAGGATGAGCTGTGGTATATATTGTTGAATTTGCAAATTTGCCATTGTTCTGAGGAAGTCATGGACGAAAACGTACTGTGTACTGGTGTTTCAGCGTTAATTTTATGTTTGCTGTGCCTAAAATAAACTTTGGTTGGGTTGAACAGCTATCTGGGTGCTTACTACTTTTGGTTTGGTTTGTTACGTTTTTGCACCTTTTCCTCCTTTTGGAACTACATTTTTAACCCAAGCAACTTTACACATTCATTTTCAACAGAAGCATCTGCACAAATCAGTTTGATATTCAAATAACATATAATTATTTGCTAAATTCCAGCTATCTGTGCTGGCATATATTACACGTTAACTGCTCTATTTCTCCTAGCATAGCTGGCAATACCTCACATCGTCATATCTCTCCCCCCTTTGAAGACTCAAGCTAAGTTTTTCAAGTGACCCTTGAGAATCATTGGTTGAGAGGAGTGAGCCTATCTGGGAATACATTAACCTATACCCTATCTTGAGAGTTCATCTGTATTGGCATTGCTAACACCATTATGGTGCTGCGCTGTTATGTCATATCATATGCCTGCAACCCTAGGCTCCACCTTAGTAACTTGGCATTTTGCTGACTGGCTCAATGTAGGCATGTTAAGAGATTTTTGTCTGTTACTACCGTGAATTTCCATCCATACAGATCGGGTTGAAGTTTCTGCAGTGCCCATACTATGGCCAGACATTTTTTTTCTACTGATGCATAACATTCCTTCCTTGGTTGGAGTCTATGGCTGAGCTATTTCACTGGGTGCTCTCCTCCCTCTGAGGATGCCTGGCTGAGTACAGCCCCCTCCCCATGGTTTGAAGCATCCACCTGCACAACAAATTCTTTGCTGGAATCTGGACTGGATAACACAGGGGGTTCTCCCAAAGCCCCTTTAAGCTTTTAGAATGCCTGCTCACAGGCTGTGGTCCACACTACCTTGTCTGGACTGTTTTTCCTCATCAGGTCTGTAAGGGGAGCAGCTATTGTACTATAATTGGGAACAAACTTTCTATAGTACCCCACTGCACCCAAGAATGCCCTCATCTGGTTTTTAGTAACGGGGCAGGCCACACCTGAATGGCTTTCGCTTTGTCAGGTTCTGGCCTGGTCTTACCACTCCCCACTCTATGTCCCATGTAGAAGACCTCTGTCATACCCACCTGACAATTACAGGGCTTAATGGTCAACCCTGCCATTTGCAGTCTGCCCAGGACCTCCCTGACATGCTGGAGGTGCTCATGCCAGGAAAGCTTGTAAATATCAATATCATCCAGGTAAGCAAGGGCATAATCTCCTGCACCTGCTAGGATACAATCTACCAGCCTCTGTAATGTCACTAGGGCATTTTTCATCCCAAAAGGCATCTTTATGAACTTGTATAAGCAGCGGTGGGAGTCAAGGTCACCTACCAGTAGCTCTTGGACAGATCAATAGTGGTCAGATACTTAGCCCTACCCAGCTGCTCTAAGGCTTCATCTGTCCTAGGTGTGGGGTTAGCATCTGACTGTGTGTGACCATTTAGTTTCCTGTAGTCCACACACAAGCTGGTTCCGCCATCTTTTCTTGGTACCAGCACAACTGAGGTGGCCCATGGACTGCTGGACTCCTGGATTACCTCCAGTTCTAACATTTCCTGTATCTCCTCTCTCAGAGTCTGTCTCACTCAATCAGGCACCCTGTAAGGGGCCTGATTAATAGGCCTTTGGGGTCCTGTATCAACATGATATTGCACCAGGTAGGTGCACCTGGGTGTACCCAGGTTTCGCAGTAAGCGTGCCCCCAAACTCCTGTAACACTGCTCGGATTTCTTAAACCTGGCTAGGAGATAGCTGCTGGGACATTGCTACCTCTTCCACTGAGGTGTCAGTCCAAATCTCACTGAGGAGATCATTCACCAGATCCCTGTCAGACTCCTACTGCCATCCACTGCAAATACTCAGCACATATCATGGTAATGTTTCATCATGTTAACATGGTACAATTTGTGGCCCTAGCTCCTGCCTAGCAGTTTTACATGTAGTTAGCATCACTGACCTTCCTTACCACTTTGAAGGGTTCCTCCCAAGATGCCTGCAGCTTTTTATGTCTGACAGGAATGAGAACCATCACCTGCTGTCTCACATCATACTCTCAGGCTTGAGTGTTCCTGTCATACCAGACCTTTTTCTGTTGTTGGGCTCCTGTCAGGTTCTCCTGGGCCAAGACCATGAGCTCCCTAAGCCTTGTCCTGAGGTTGAGGACATATGCCACAACAGACTTCCTGCGGGATTTACACTCACCCTCCCACTCATCATGAATCAAATCTAAAGGCCCCCTCACCCTATGCCATTACAGCAACTCAAAGGATGAAAAACCTGTGGATTCCTGGGGTCCCTCTCTGTAAGCAAACAGCAGATGGGCAAATATTTGTCCCACTCTCTCTTAAACTGTTCTGCAAATGCCCATGGTATGGTCTTTAGTGTAGAGTTTAACCTCTCCACAAGACCATTAGTCTGGGGATGGTATGGGGTGGTCTTTAGGTACTTCACCCAACAGCACTTCCACAGACAAGCCAGCAGGTCTGACATGAAATTGGTACCTCTGTCAGTCAGTATTTCTCTGAGGAAACCTACTCTGCTGAAAATGTCTAAAAGTATTTGCGACCTTCTCTGCCACAATGGAGGACAGAGCCACTGCCTCAGGGTGTCTAGTACCATAATCTACTAACACCAGGCTATACTTCTTCCCTGTGGAACTTTGGCTACTCAGAGGCCCCACAATATTCATAGCTACCATCTGAAATTGTTCCTCAATCACAGACAAAGGCATCAAAGGAGCTTTGACCTTTTCTCCTGCCTTGTCTACTTTTTGGCACTGCTCACAGGTACTGCAGTACCCTGTTGCATCCCTAGCAATCCCAGGCCAATAATAGTTCTGCATAATACATCTTTTGGCATGCTTTATGCCCATATGGCCTGCAAAAAGAATGTCATGGGCTATGGCTCGAAGTGCCAGATGGTAAGCTCTAGACAGTATCAACTGCTGTATTACCTCACTCTCTAGCCCTCCCTCAGGGATCCACTCTCTGTACAGTAACCCTTTGTTCCAGTATACAGATCCCCCTTTTCTTGAGATTCTCAGCTCTACTTTTGTGACTTCACAGCTCCTCTTCCACAGGATGTCTGGTATCCTCTGACAGCGGTGCCTCAGTGTCAGCCTGAGTAATACCACTCAACTCTGCCCTAGCAGTCACTCTGTCCAAGGGAACATCAGTACTTACCAGCAGCTATGGCTCACTTTCTGGCTCACTGCTATAGGGTAGCTCCCTCCCTGAAATAGCCACCTCACCAGCCATGGCTTAAGGTGTGGTGTCTGTCTGGGTCCCACACAGGCTACCAGACCCATGTGCCTGTCTCCAACCTGAGTGTAACTGCACGCACACAAGGTACTGGATTATCAAAATCATTCCCTATCAGGACATCTGCAGGGATATCTTCAAACACACCTACTTGTTTGCTTCCTTTTTCACCCTCCTAGTCAAGGTGAACCCTGGCCGAAGGCATTTGGAATGGGGGTCTCACCTAAAGCTCTGACTGGAGTGGACTGCCCAAGCAAGTACTGTTCCTCTTCAACCACTGCAGGGTTCACAATAGTTAGGCCACTGCTAAGAGATACGCATCCTCTGACATGTTTTCCATCCACTAAGATAGGATATAACATCTTGTGATAGTTTGGTACCTTTGTTGTCTCCAGACAACTTACCACTATCATACTGTTATTCCCACTTGCTGGGCTCCCCTACCTTTTGTTCCCCACCTTGCCTCTGTGGACATCTGTATGATACATGGCCCCACTGGTTCCATTTAAAACATTTAACCCTTGATCCTGGCCATGTATCTGAACTAGTGGCTTCCCCTGTTACTGCTGGACTCTGCTGGAGTGGTTTAGGCTGCACACCATGGGTTCCCTTATATCCATGTGCAGCACTGGGTATCCCTTTCCTGTGCAGTGATGCCCTGCTTGCTAAGAAGAGATCCCCCTTTATCCCCAGCTCATCTGCAGAGTTGCACTCTCGGTCTGCCAACCAAATTCTCATGTCCTCAGGCAAAGTGCTAAGGGTTTGTTCCCTCACCAGAAGGTCTGCCAACCCTTCAAAAGTGGTGACCTGACACCTACTCACCCGCCTACGAAAATAAATGCTTAACTCAGCAATATAATCAAACACATTTTCATCTGCCTTGTGTCTATGCTTACAAAACTTTTTTCTGTAAGCTTCATGTGTTAACTTAAAACATTCAAGTAAACATTTGACTTTTTCATAGTTTAAACAATCAATATCAGACAATTTAGAAACAGCATTTACAGCTTTACCATGATGTAAGGAGGTCAGGAACTGTACCCAGAGACCTTGGTCAACTTTATGAATAAAACTATCAAAATTATCACCCTCTGTAAATTGTGGAAGAAATTTACTGACCTTTATTGCTTCTGGGGTTTGGTTATTCCCTTCCTCATCACCTCCATGACCCTGGCGAAGAGTCAGCTTCTCCCTCTCATGTTGACACTGCTTCTCAATTTCTTTGGCCTCCAAATGCAGCCGTTTTGCTGCTGTTTCTAATTCCAAATATTTGGCCTCCAGTTCAAGTCTCTAACTCCAGACGGGTTTTTAAATCCTCTGAGGAAAAGTTGAACTGTCCTGTTTCTGAGGGCTGCAAATTCCCATCACCAAACTGGTTATCCTCCTGGTTGCTAGCCTGTGCTGTGACTAAGGCTGAAGTAATTTCCTCTCTAGTCAGGTTGGTATACACCAGTCTTTTGGCTTCACACACCTTGGCCAACTGGTTCTTTGTCAGCTTGTCATAATCCTCTGCTGACATCTTTACCTATTTTCCTTGACTAAACTAAACTAACAATAAATAAATAAGTAAATAAAACTGTTGTGAAATGAAACTCAATTCATTTAATATCCACACCACTGTTCACCAATATGTGATGTCCCCACTCTGGGCCAGTAATCAAGGAGCCTGAATCTTCACCTCTGACACTGGAGAGGGATGTTCACTTTGAATACAAAAGGATACACTCAGTGTTTTCCAGATGCAGACCTCTCTGCATCAAGTACAATTTCCCTTAAGAGCATACAGGGAACACAGTCAGCCCAGAGTCTGGATTTCTTTATATTTGTTTCCCTCCTGGGCCTCAATAAGGCTCCCCACTAGCACAGCTGTAGGGTTACTTCCTCAGCTGAGTGTCCAAGCCAAGCCCTCCAGCACCCTGTCTGTGAAATAAGTACTTTGTGTTCCTGCTCCAAGTAGCTGACACATGCACACTGTGAGAGTTGATTTTCACACACACACACACACACACACACACACACACACACACACACACACACACACACACACAATTCAGTTACAATATAGTCAGGACCCACTGTTGGTCCATTTTTAACAGAAGCAACTTTACAAATCCATTTTCAACAGAAGCATCTGTACAAATCAGTTTGATATTCAAATAACATACAATTCTTTACTAAATTCCAGCTAGCTGTGCTGACATATGTTACACATCCACTGCCATACTTCTCCTGGCATAGCTGGTAATACCTCACATTATTACAGTGAATATAACAAAAGGTAATAAATAGCCTTAGCAAACCACTTGGAAATAGCCTGTTTTGACACTGATTATACCTTTTCTTACTTTTAAAAGAAATTAACAATTGATCAGAACATTTGAAAGATTTAATTCTGTCAATAACCAGAGTTGTATGTAGACAGCTATTGTATGGAATATCCTTTCTCCCTCATTTTTACGTTCAGGAAAGAAATGGGGATAAATAGTTTGGAATAAAGTAAACTGAGATACCACTTTAGGCATAAAAGGATTAGTTCTTAAAGAAACTGTGTAGCTGTGTAAAAAGAGATAGGGTTGTCTCACCTTAAGAGCTTACCACTCATACTCTTCTTAAAGAAATCAGAGCAATCAGTAAACTGTTTTATGTGTTAAGAACTGCCAGTCAGCCAGATTAGCTGGTTCAAATGGAGCAAGTGTTAGATTCTCTAACACAAAATTAAGATCGCAAGGAAGGGCCACTGGTTTTCTTGGAGGCATCTTAGTCAAAACTCCTTTCAAAAACATTCTGATATGAGAATGCATTGAAAGAGGAGGTCCATGGGCAGACATGCTGAAATGACTGATAAATTAATCTTGATGGAGGAGTAAGAAAGACCAGAGAATAGTAACTCATGCAAATGGTTTAAAACTAGAGAACTAGTTCTGAATGCCTGCTGGTTATGTTGTTGGCACAAGCTTAAAAAATTTTTCCATTTGCTAATATATGATTTTCTGGTAGCGGGCTTTCTTGTCTCCATTAGTACTTGGTGCTCGTCCCCAGTAAACAGGTGCCTAAAGGGTATTAAGACAACATCATCCAGGCAGTCATTTGAAGTTGACTGGGATCAGGGTGCATCAAATACCCCTATTGTTGTATGAGTTAATCCAGTCTGTGAGGAAGCTTCTGGAAATCAGACCTGGCCATTTCCAAAAGAAGGGAGAACCACTGCTGCCTGAGCCAGACGGGAGTCATCACAATGATCTTTGAGGATTCCTTCAGACTCTTCAGAAGTACCATGCATATCAGCGGAAAGTGTGGAAAAGCATTCAAGATCATTCCTATACAAGGAAAAGGAAAGGGAAAGGAAAAAAATCTGTCTTGCAGGCTTTGCATGGAGTCTTGGAGAGGATTCTTGCCAGCTGATTGTTCAGAGAGGAAGCAAATAGGTCTAGTTGATGAACTCCACACAGATGGATCAATCCTTGGAAGACCCCCTGATCTAGATTCCATTCATGAGGATATGCCCTTATCCTTATTAGCTTGTCTGCTACACAGTGTTGCTCTCAGAGAATGTAGGATGCCTGTAGCAAGATATTGTGCTGTGAAGCCATACCCAAGCTAGCATGGGTATTCTGCAAAGGGGGTACAACCTGGTTGGTTCCCCATTGCTTGTTGATGTGCCACATGACTGTGGTATTGTCTGTAACAAATTGAAGAGGTCCCAGGCACCAAAAATGATTCAGAGAATTAAAGGCCTTGAATAGGACAAACATCTCTTTTATATTTCTGACCTTGAAGCCCCATGCTCCTTGCACTTTTATCCCTCCTGAAACTGCTCCCTAAGCAAAGTTTGAGGTGCCTGTGGTGACTGACTGCTTTGGAGCAGACAGACAGATCCCAATAAGACTCCCCACTGGCACAGCTAGAGAGTTGAGATCTCAGCTGAGTGACCAAGCCAAGACATCCAGCACCCTCTCTGTCCAACCAGTACTTCATGTCCCTGACACACACAATCTTTGAGATTTGATTTATACACACACACACACACACACACACACACACACACACACACACACACACACACACACACACACACACACACACCTGGGAAAGGCTGGATCAGGTTCACTAGCTATGCCCCCTTTTGCCCAGACTATAAGGTAGTTATTATTGCCACCAGCCAACTCTTTATCAACTACTTTAAGGCCCTTAACAAAGGGTGTCCAATCTTAGTGTGTAATGTTACTATAAATCCAAATGGTAGTTTGACCAAGAGCAAGGCTTTTAGGAGTTGCCCATAGTGTCACCAAATAAATATGCAAGTACTCTCAGAACTTAAATATGTCTCACAAATATCAGCCACAATGATAGGTTTAAATATATTTAACAATAAGTCATAAAAGAACGAGAAAATAGTAAACAATCACGGCTACATCAGAGTTCAAAATTGCAGGAAATATTTAAAATGACATTGCAGGCCAGTCTCAAATAAATAAAGAAAATATCTAAGCTATACTTCACTATATACATGTCTGAATCTAAAAGAATTTCTAAACCCTAGTTAACTTACAGAGTAAGGCAAGACAGATATGGTGAGTGGGTTTTCCAGCTGATGTTGTCAGGTCAAAGACAAATACAGAATACACTACTTCTTTAAGAGAGTTCTTAAATTAATATATCAAATATTACTGCTGGGTTAGCTTGCAGGATGACATCACTTCTTGTCATCTGACTTTAGTTCCCAAGCTAAACCCCAACTGCTAGGAACTGCTAGCCTTTAGTATCTCCCTGTAAAAATACATAGCCCTCAGATGTTTGCAGCTGCTGGAAGACATAAAACAATAAAACACTTACAAGACAATGCAGAAGGCTCCCTAGTTTTAGACATCATGTCTCCTTGCTGCATTGAAACCATCATTTATGGCGCAGTTATAAAATAATTTAATTTCAACTGTTTTTCTGAAGTTTTGCAAGTTATCCCTCTATGTTCCAGTTTCCACTGTTAAAATATATACATTTACATGTTTACAATAGTTTATGTACATTTCTGTTTTCTTCCAGTAGGTACACTGTGGACACATCTGTAAGCTGACTACTCTACAACATGTCTCTTCAGTAGATATTTCTGTACAAACTATCTTGTATGACATACAGTTCTGATAAATTTGTAACACAAGCATATGGATCATGTTGATATTCACAAATGACATATGACCATTTACAAAATTCCAGACATCTGTACTGCAGTATCTCCCTTTTGTTACACTTTTATATAAATCATGTTAATATTCACAAAATGACATATAATTATTTACAAAACTCCAGATAGCTGGTCTGGCAGTATTTTCCTTTGTCGCATTGTCAACACCAAAAAGTAAATTATAAAATTGTTTTAAATTGAACAACTTTTAAACTGACAGGAAAAAGTACACTCACATTTAAATGTATAATAAAGTTTTGTCACAGTCTGTTAAAACACAAACTCCTAGCTTAAAATAACTTTCATGAGCAGGAAAGTATTAATAAATAAACATTTTTTTAAATGGAAGATTTTACCTGAAGGGAACATATCTGCCCATCAAAGTAACAGCACAAGCTGACGGTTAATTCTTAAAAGCCTCAGAGAAGTGAACTCTTTAGCAGTAGGAAAGGTCTAAAGGGCTTGATGCTCAAACCTGTCTTTTAATCAGCTCAGCTCAAGCTGACAGTTTGGATGCATGGAAGCCAGGTTTAGAAGCAGTCTGGCTGTTATATCCTTAGAAGGATATAACCTATATAGGTAAGGCTACTGCAACAGTGATCAATATGATGAACATCAATAATTGTTGCATGGGTATGCATTTTCTGAGCAATAAAAACTATGAAACTCTATTGACTGACATTAATGACTAAATCTTTTCAGAAAATGAAGATGTGCCTGAAAGACTGGCAGTTAGTGAAGAGGATTAAGGATCTATGCTCCTAATGAGTTGCTTCCTGTAGTCAAGGATTCAGGATTTGATTCTTTCTTCCTCTATTGGCCTGCTGTCTGACTCTGAGCAAGTCACTTAACCAGGCAATGCTCTTGATGCAGAATAAATCCCCTTTAACAATTAAGGAGAATTCACACTTTCAAATGACCACCTTTACTATCTGTAACACACATACAAATGTGCTTTCATCTGCTGCATTTCAAGATGGTGAAAATTCAGTAAATAATGTAAACAAGTCTTCATTATTAGCCATTACTCATCTGAATAGCAGGCTACCCATTCTTCCATGTCTGCAGCAACAAATTCTCAAAGCAGGCCACCTGTATCTCCAGCATCAGCAAATAATTCCAGCCAATGCACTGTTCTCGGTGAGTGCACTCTCATGATCATTACTGCTTCAAAGCAAAGCAGAATAATCTGTCTTAAATACAGACTACTCTTTTCCATACTTTTTGTGCAAGTCTGCTTATTACTGACTGTCCTTTGTAGAGGGAAAGAGCCTGTGCTTACTAACGGCTGGGGGGGGGGGGGGGGTTGAACCTCTGCTTCCTGTAGTGCCTGACTGAAAAATGGTAAACAGAGAACGGAGAGACTTTTTTTTTTATTTTGCAGATCATACTGTAAGCACAGGTTGGGGGTTGATATAATAGTTAAGGCATTTACCTCATGGACATAAGGTACAGGGTTTGACTCTCACCTTTGAAGGGAAGTTGGCTAGGCTTAAAGTGGCCCGCAAAGGCAACTAGCATATTACTTACCTATGAACTTTCCCTTTCATGGATAGGTTTAAAAAGGTCCCAGTGGTTAATGGCCTAGTATGAACCTATGAATGAGTTAATTTAAAGTAAATTGTTTTGTTAACTGGCAATGGACCCCTATGAAGCCGTTGATCCAGGGTGGCTACCTGTTTTGCCCTTATTATAATCTGTGACTGCTTTCAGATTAAACTCATCATTATTTATTTTGCCTAATTATTTTCACTGCTATCATTTGTTGTGTATTCTCAAAGAGAGAAAAGATATTTGTATAGATTTATACCTTTGACTTATATTTGCATTTTTTAAATCCTGTATGTTACAGGATCTATCATTAAGAAAGAACTGGGAAAATTGCACAGTATGGAATAAAACTTTTATGTCAATTTTAGTAGAAATTAAAAAAGAAAAATAATTTTCCAAGTAAGCAAGCCCCCTCTCCCCACACACACATATGCATGTCTATATATACTAACTCTGAGAACAGCAAACTTTTGAGTTAAGGAAAATATTCCTTATCCTTACATTTCCATGAGCTAGTGGACTTCACTTCAGTTTTAGTCAACTGAATATAGGAGTTGATTAAAAAAAGATTTATCACTCCCATTTTGATTGACCAGTGACCATGGTATAATATTCTCCATATACTCCATTCCACCAACCTTTAATTTGGCACTTAGTAGCACTTAAAAGTGATTCCTTGTTTCATCAGTTTGGTGAGGGACATATCAGGATTGTGTACCATGAACTCCCGTAGTACTAAGACATTACTTTCCATAAGTGGTCCACACATGCCATTTATTACAATTGGGTTCTCCAGTGGTGTCAGTATTACTTGTCAGACTGAAGTAATATTACTGGAAAGGGGTCTATATTAAAAGACCGAAGAGGTGTTTCAGCGAACACCTCTTGGTCGACACATAATGAGCAAACGCACTAAAGCGCAAATGCTCAAAACAGCAATTTATTTCCATGGGAAAGAAATCGCTTGGCCATCCCCATGTGTTCGCCCCTTCCCTCACTGTAGTGTGATCTCAGAGTTGGTATATTTAGTTAGGAGGGTGGGGGGTCACAGCCCCCCATGTTGTTATGTTTTAAAGTGTGTGTGTGTGTGTGTTTGTGCATTCGCGCTGTAGTGTATTCACTCATTGCATGTCGACCAAGAGGTGTTCGGTGAAACACCTCTTCGGTCTTTTAATATAGATTCCTGGAAAGTACTGAAAGATAACAGAAGAGATGGGAATTACTCAACACTCTGTGCTTATGTGATACTGTATCTGGTTCTGTAGATTATAATCTTTACTTTTTCTGATGTTGAATTCATGTCATCTTGTATGTTATCTTGTAAGGCCTAATTTACAAATTTTACAATTGCAGTAAGCAAATAAAATTTTGTGGCTGCATGACATAAGTGCAGTACACAGAGTTTGTACTCAAATAAACCTGAACACTAAGTGCAATTCTCAGCAAATATTGAAAGTCATTGAAATGGTATGCAATGCATTTTTATGTGGGGTTTCACCTCCCCCCACCCACCAGAGAGCACTGTGATCTCAGATTTCTGTATTTCTATATACTAATTCTGAGATTACTATAAGGCAGTGCAAGAGGAATTTTTTGAGATAATGCAGTTTCATACCTGCTATGCACAATTCAGTTTCTAGTTTATACTATGAGGATCACAACTGTGTGTACTGCATGTTCAAATAGATCCTTAATTTTTTTTTGTTCATTTTTGATGACCAGATCATAGGTCAGTCCATGGTTTGCTTGGTTACAATCAGATCTGTAAATGTGGTAAATTCTGAGCTTTGAAGATGATGTGATCATCACTGCACTGTTTGCTATATCAGGATGGTTGAACTAGTGAGACAACCATGAGATGTGTTCTGCCAACTGCTTCAGCATTTTTCAGTGGAGGCCCTGGGAGAAAAGCTTTAAAGTATTACAAAAACATTTTAAAAACAATAATTTTACAATCTTCAAAAATAATGCAAAACATCTACTGTTTAAATAATTTTAATAAATTAGACATAAGGTGAAAACATTGGTTAATAATCAATCCAACTTATATGAAAATGCTTTAATGTTTACAATTTTTTTTTGCTAGGTTATACATTTATAATTTAAATCCAGGGAACCTTAATATGGGAATTCATATGAATTACCTAAGGATCACTACCCATTTTTAAAATTATCGTAAGTACTAACTGCCTGTGTAACTGGCCATCTCTCAAATAACCCCACCCATCAAAATCTCCTATCAATGAGTAGCCACACATATCAAATACTAAGTAACACAAGTAAAAAATGCAACAAAACATGAAAGTAACTGTTTTTGCAGAGGGGCAAGCCCACAACACCTCATGTGGTTGGAGATTTTATATCTCCACAGCTCCAGCTACTTCTACACCTTAACTACAACGCCCCCAAAAACACAAAGTGAAACAGTTAATACTATATAAAAGCTATCCCTTGTACAGTGTGCTTGCACAATCTATAAAAGAGTATTCATTCTGCCATATGAAGTATTCAAATATATTGTGCAGAGATCAATATATTTCACAACCATTAGTACTCAGTAAAGATCTGTTTTGATGAATAGGATCCGCTTGTTGGGGATTTGCTAACTGATCCCATATTTCCCTTAATCCTCTCTTGTGGATGTCTTTTTAGCCTTTTTATGTAAAAAAAATAACTGCAAGCTTATTAAGAACTTTATAAATGTATTAGTACTTTCACAAGAAATTTTAGGTACAATCAGTGTTTACGTTGTATTAACAAACAACATTTAAAGAAAGTTATGTTTTAAGAGTCCATTGTGATGCATTACTAAATATTTGAGATTAGTAGTTAATTGATATGCAAAAACATGTCTTCCAACTATTCTGTAAGTTTGGTATCACTCTTAAAAATATACAAGCTTTTAATATAATGTTTCTGATTGTTTATATAGCAATAGAAATTTATGTGTGTAAAAATCAGTTTATTGTAACTATGTATGGGTACATTGATACAGGCCACAATTATTGCTCTTTTACTATATATGCTTTCTATGTGCTCTTGCAATAAAACAGGCAGATAGTGTCTTTTCTCTGACACTGCGGTGGTGGTGCTGCGGTAGCATTGTCGCCTCACAGTAAGACATTGTCCTGTTCGATTATCAGCTAGAGCGTCTTCTGTATGGAGACATGCGTGTATGGGCGTACCTTTGTTGAAGGTTGTTCGTCAGGGCCGGCAACTCGGCACGTAAAAATCTACTGCCAATCATCAGTGGACCGGAGTTCCGCTGTGGCGACCCCTAACCGGGAAAAGCCGAAAGAAGCAACAACAACAACATAGTGTCTTTTCTCTAATTTTATGAAGTGAACTGCAGAATTACAAATGTGTTCTGTTTGATGTATTTTCAGCATCAGAACACTGTCACATGCTGAATGGTTAAGATAAAATGTATTTTCTTTGCAAGTTAAAATAATTCTACCATTCTTAGATCATTTTTGTCAAGGCAGTATAAAATATCAGAACTGTTACATACACTTGTTATGCTTTGAGAATCTGTAATAGAACTTTAGTGTTATTGCATGTTGTCTACAACAACTCATTTGATGGTATAGTTGGAGGTATTAGGTAAGGGGCACAGCCTAGTTTGTTTTATCAGGTGCATTTTAACAAAATACTTGTTTTATTTTATACACTTTTGCTGATTAGTATAATCCCACTAGGCATGGCCTACTTTCTAGGAGACACAAAGTGGAAGCCCTACTGACTATAAATAGTTTTGCCAAGACACCACACAATTTTCTCATGTTTTCATAGAAGGTCTCTATGGGAAAGTTGCAGTAAAGATGGCATATCCTGTGGCAGAATATTGTGATTGTTAATGATTTTATAGAGATGATGTGGTAATTCTATTAGAATGTCCTTAGAGAAATTAGGATCATTGTAGGAAGAAAGTGCTGGAACAGTTGCTCCAAGGAGTGTACTGGTTTCCAAGGGAGGGGGTAGGAGAAAAAAAAATGGGAACACATTTTCAGGGATATCATTACTGCCAGGTATGGCTGGTGAAGAATATGAAGGAAAGATTTGCAAAGGTAACAGTTGGATGAAGGACTATGTTAGAGTTGAAATAAAGACAGTTTCTACATTGCTTTTGTGAGTTTCAGTAGCTTCACCCTCACAGGTACAAGGTTTGGAAGGCAGTTTTGCAACCATTGTGAGTGCCATATCTCTCTGCCTTTTTTCAGAGTTAAAAAAAGTAAAGGAAAGAATAATATGTGTGTGTGTGTGTGTGTGTGTGTGTGTGTGTGTGTGTGTGTGTGTGTGTGTGTGTGTGTGTGTGTGTGTGTGTGTGTGTGTGTGCATACATATGTATATATGGGTCCACTTCAAAACAATGAATTCCCACTTACCTGAACCTGAAATGATCGAGACAACATCACCAATCTTGCAAAACACCGACACAACATATTACCAACGTTTTTTTACAGGGAAAATGAACAGTTGGCCAGCATTAGGAAATATGCCCTTCCCTCTGCTGTAGCGTGATCCCAGAGTTGGTATATTTAGTTAGGGGAGCTGTGGGGGTTTCACATGATGCATTTTGTTTTATGTTGGCCTGTAAAAAAACTTCAATATGTTGTGGTGTTTTGCAGCTTCTGTGATGTCTCAATCATTTTGGATTCGGGTAAGTGGGAATTCGTTATTTTGAAGTAGACTCATATTTATATATATATATATATATATATATATATATATATATGTGTGTGTGTATATGTGTGTGTATATATATATATATATATATATATATATATATATACACACACACACACACACACACACACACACACACATTTATATATATAGTGAAAGTAAATAATGATACTGTTAACTTTGAAAGTTAATAGAAAGAGAGGATATGAATTAACATATTTTCCCAAAGTAAAATAAATCTGTAATGGTGATCAGTATTCACTAACTATAATCTACTACCGTTTCTAAAAAAATCAGGTTTTAGGAGGGAGAGTTTCAAAAATGTTAACCAGAGTTAGGGACAACCCTCAATGTTAGGGATAGCTGAGACATTCAGTAAGCACTCATTTCTGATGCGAGCACTTTTGTACAGTTTTTGTGGAATCCATATATCAACTACTTAGAATCAGAACAGAGTTTTAATAGTATCTTTAGCAATGTTTCTTTTAGAGCAAAGAAAGACAGTTCAATCATTTAACCTTGTTTTATATATCCTTTATGAAAATGAAAACAGGATGACAGTATAAGCTATTTCAAGAAACTTTTTTGTTGCATTATCAGCAAGTGTTGTAGCAGAACTCTCTAACCATTGTTATATGGAATATAAACTAACAAAAGTCACTAATAATTTCCAATTGTGTATCAGATGGTGACAAAACTGAATTTGTTTTTAAGTCAGGTGTATTAGAACATGTACCTAAGCAGGTGTCAGGCCAGTAAAATACATCCTTGGTTAGATAAGCTGGTCTGGTTACTTAAGAAGTTTCATTGTACAATATTATGCCCAAATTAGGGGGATACAGTTGATAAGAAGCTTTCTGGATAGGTTTGAAGAAAAGTACAATTACAATGTGGATTTAATATGCACTTTAGTTGTAGTAGTAGCCGAGAGTACCACTTTTTATGTTTGAAGACGAGGTCTGTTAACAAACTATTGTGGTTGCCATGGAGGCCTTAATGGTTCAAACTTTTCCAAATGTATTTATGGCAGCTTGGAAGGAACAATCAATTTTTAAATCAAACTTTTATAAGGGCTGTATTTTTTATGTTCCTTTTATTGATACTTTTATCTGTGGAATTCAGTGGTATTTTTTGAATATGTGAACAATACCAACAATTGTTTAAGATTTTAATTGAAGAATAGTATAGGGGAAATACAATATTTTCCATAACTATTTGCAATAATTTACACACAAAGATTAATAGAAAATAGGTCAGTGGTAGCAAATACTTGGATTACATCAGTACACACATACAAAAAAATAATGGAGGTTAGTCAGTTTGTTAGATCCTCTAGACTAACTTCAGTTGATGAAATATTTTTAGACAACTGTCAAAGAAAATTATTGTTTTTTTTATTTTTTCAGAGAGAAGCATTACAATGAGGATGTTATTAAGAATGTGCAGCTATCAGTAATCAAAATCAGTGGGACTCTCCATGGCACCATTACAAGTAGAAGTATAAGTTGCAGTAATGATGAAACAGTCGACAAAAGGGAACATAAGATTTTAGTCTCAGTTTAGCCACACTTATGCAAGTAATTGGAAGTAATTTAAAATAATGAGAAAGGAGTGGGGTGTACTGAGGGGCTGTGAAGCCTTATAGTCGACAAGAGGGCTAGGAACATTAAAAAATCTGTTAGAAATGCCTAAATCACAGCTGCCAGCAACAAATAAAGCAGGGGAAATGTATGGCTACAATCAATGGAAATATATATGTTATGAGAGCTTGACAAATTTTATAATTGGTTCCACTTGTAGATCCACATGCAAAGCTACAAAATTATTTCCTCATGCTCTGTGCACCAGTTGTGAACGTTTTTATTTTGGCAAGATCAAAAAGAAACTGAATTAAATGATAGCTGAGTATAATAGCACTATTAAGAACAAAGACCTTACAATTGCTTTGCACAAACACAATGCACAATGTAAGTCTTTTAAGAGATTTACTTTCTTCATATTGGAAAAAAAGTTGAGGCAGACAAAAGAGGAGTTTATATAAACTAAGTTTTGTAAAGAAAAGAGCTTGCATGGAAGTTTGGGTTCAATGCTTTCTATATGCCTGGTCTGAATGGCAGCATTAACTTTGCCTGTTTTTAAACTTGAGAGAATTACAGTAGTGAATGGCAAGATGAACTGAGGTTGTGATTGACTATCTAGTACATAAAGAGGTGTTGTACTATGGTCGTTTGAAGACGTTCATACATTTGTTCTGAATCAAAACACTATTTGTTTAATAAATTTGTCTGAGTGGAGGTTCCAATGTATGGATTAATTTTTATTTTGGAATTTTATATTTTACACATTTGAAGATTTGGCATTTCTTAAAGTGCTTCCTCTGTGGTGAGTTAAGATATTATAAAGTAAAATGCCCAAAAATATCTGTATAGATTGGGATGGGAGATTGGGCATAATAGTTAGAATTGTGTTAAACAGTGCACTTTCTGAAAGCAAATGGAATATTTCTGGGTATAGGTAATGACTGGGCAACAAGAAATGGGTAGGGAAGAATTGCAGAACATTCTAGAAATGGGATTAAATAATGATATGAGGAGAGAACGGGATAGGTGGATAAAACAAGAATGTAAATGTAACTGTAAATAAGTCCTTGTTTTCTTAAAAAAAACACCTTTGATTGGTTAGAGGTGTACGCATCATGGTACATTTATAAATATCCCTGTTGTCTTTTAATGCAGTCTTAAGCACATTTGTAGATGTCAACCTGTGCTTGAATGATTATGTTGCAGCAGGTGAAGGAGTCCTAATTTCATGATATAAGATTGTTAATTTCAAAATTACAAAAAAGCAGAAGAAGTTTGAAGGATCGGGCTGTGGTCTTTTGGAAAAAAGGAATGTTCAGGAGTGCCTTTTTTTCTGTTTTGACAAAAGGATAGGCATTCTCATTTGCTGAACATTTCAGAAATATTAACAGAGTGGGCACTGAGAACTGACATTGGTGTAAATGAGGAAAGGACAAGAAAAGTAGTAATAGTATATAATTTCAGTAATTCAAGAGCAGAAAATGGGTTGTTCAGAATGGTATATACTTTCTTACATTTTACATTCGAGTTAATCTTTGTTACAGATTTTTTCAGTATTTTTGTAAAAGAGCAAAGGTGAAAACATAGATGAGTTACACATAAGGTTAGGTAAATAGAGAGTGAGAGTGGAAGAAATATGAATAAGATATTTGAATGGGTAAAGCATATCTTCAAGAAGTGGCTACAAAGGATAGAGTTTAGTTTTGTTAATAGTGAGGTGAATAATACACATTCGATCAGCAAGTATGCTGTTTCACAGCACATTGATAGTCATTCAAATACTGAGATGGGGATTGGATGAGAGAGGTGATGTACAGAGAAGAAGTGATGACTTTATTAGTATCATATGTATCTGAAAGTGTTCTATGTACCTTAGAAAGACAAAGTAGTCAGTGAATATAAATGGAGAATGCTGATGGTAACAAAGAGAAAAAGTGAATTGTGAACGTTTGTTGAATAAAAGACATTTAGGGTAAGATGAGGGAAAGCAGATTGAAGGTGGTTTGAGAAGATCCTTTATTTATAGGGTCAAAAAATGGTGACTTGGCAAAAGAGACAAAGGCTGTCAATAAACTGTCAAGAGGAAAACGTGCCTGCTTTCCTGGCTTTGCATAAAAGAAGGCAGAATATTTTATAGAAGCATTACTAAAAGGGCATAACTTGGCTTTTTGGATTACAGATAAGTTCAGAGTAGTGGAGGAGTATTTACAGATGATGTTTTGAAAGCAGGTAGGTGTTATTTTTGATAACAGGTTGGTTTTTGCTGTGGTAATGGAGGAAGACCAGTGGCGGCTGGTGACTTCAAATCAAAGGAAGACTGCAGGAGACAGCTGAATGGGTGGGGCCAACTAGAAAGGGGCAGAGCTATCCTCAAAACCACAATAACTGAGACTTTAATTAAATACGCTGCCCTGGGTGTCAAATCATCATTATGAGAGTCCAATCAAGACAATATGAAGTGTTGAAGAAAAAAAAACAATGTCAATGTATTGGCTACATGACAGCTTATTTAATATCTAGATGGAAACAAAAAGGTTGTGAGGTATGAAAAAATAAATTACTTTTTAAATACATTACTGGAATGCCAGTCGAAATCAAGTATAAAAAGAACAAGCAGCACTCAACTCAAACCACTTCTCCTTGCACTGCAGTTCTAATTATAATTTATATTCAGCTTTATAAAAGTACTAAGTAACATGTTGAAAGTAGCAATCTCTGGGATACCGATTAGCCCCACTTGTAAAAATGTTTCTTATCCAAAAAAGACCTGCTGCGGTGCTGCTTGACAACAACTAACTACTTGTTTCATGGGGAAAACATGATCAAAGTAAAAAATGAACAACAAACAACAAACATGCTCAAGATAAATTGCTTAAAGAATTACTGCACAGGTTATGGACCACACATGATAGATTGGCATTCTGTTTAGTTTACGGGTAAAGTCTGCAAAGATGACTGCAAGTCTCCCAACAAATATAATGAGCTTCTGAAAATACTGTAATCCTGTCCTTTACTACAAATACTGGCATATGCATTTCAATACCTAAGGCTTATACATAATCTAGCTATGTAAATATTCTCTGCATGGCAACAACAAAAAGGCTTTCAGTGTTGGTAATTCCTTAACAGTATGCTTATTAAAGCTTACTTGCATTTTACAATCTCAGACAAGCTTACCTGATGGCCATTAAACCATTGCTACTTAAACACAGAGCAACATGCACTGCAACAACATGCATTTTCTGAATAATAAGAAGCATAAATCAACAGTATAAAATATGACAGAAAACCAGAACTTTCTGCAAAATCAAGGACAGATGAAAAGCCACTGTAGTACTTGTTTCTACCTTGGATGGGGGGATACTTTGCACACTTATAATGCATAACTACTCCTTGCCTTGCTTGGACACATCCAGAGTCACTACATGGGAAAGTGGGGTACAACAAGTATGTCACAATTTGAAATGTCTCTGGCTGACGGTGATGGCCCTGACTTATTTGTCATACCTCTCAACCTGAGCAAGAAATCTGGAAAATAAACATAAATAGAAGTAGGACAAAGGCTCAAAAATAAGGGCAATTTTTAAATATTGCTCTTACAAACTTAGAAAGACAATAGAATAGTAGGTATTGCATTAGTATGCATTTTCTGAAGGGTATGAAATCTTAATCTCAAAAGTCTGTCATTATTTTCTAACTTCAGTCTTTAATTATTTGCTATTAATTTGCCAGAAAACCACAATTTTATGAAAAGTGGACCAAAAATGTGATGCAAAAATATAAAATAGCCACACGATACAGCTGGGAACTTGTCAAAGAAGGGACACTTTTTAAATATTAGGACTGTTACGTTGAGCAGCTGAAAAAATAAGAGAATCTACATGCATTTCTAAAATAAAAGTAATCTGTAACTCTGATCATTACAATTATTTATTAATTGTAAACCCTCCATGTTTCTTCCAAAAATGCCATTTTGCAGAGGGATTATTAGAGGAAAGCAACATTTTGAGCCAAAATTGGGGACAGCTGAGAGGTTTGGATATACCTCATTCTATAAAGTGATTTATTTGAACATACCTCTCACCCTCTTAATGCAGGAAATCTGGACAAGGCCAAATATATTGGGGGAACAAACAGTACTAAAAATTGCTCTTGTATAAACTTAGACAGTTGATAGAATAACAGATCTTGCGCTTTAGCATGCATTCTTATGAAGGGTATGAAGTCTGAACTCAATATCTGTCATTATTAAGTGACTTCATTCCTAAATGATTTGCCAGAAAACTACAAATTTTAAGAGGAACAAACCAAAAATAAGAAGCAAAAATCTCTTCATTCTGTGAAAATCTGGACAGTTGACAGGTATAGTTCAGCCAGGAGAATTGTGTGGCAGAAATCATACACTATGGACTTAGCTCCCTAGGTGTGGACAATAAGTACCCCTCTCAAAAAAATGAAGATCTAAGAGAAGTGATTGCTTCAATCTGGGTTCATCACTTTCAGTAGCATTCAGACACAATCAGTGAAAATATTCAGTAACAAAAAAAGTTTGTGCTTGTAGACAGTTGATTTAACTGGTTCCTAATCGAACACATCCAACCAAGAACTGGGAGGGGGCGTACCTGAGCTTATCAGATAATCAATAAACACTTCTTGATTTGTATTAAATTATATTCCTTGCATAATACAGTACAGTTGTTAGAGGGCGTTTTAAATTTATTGTTTTGAACATTTTTCCAGTAAACAATGAAACAAAATGCATGCGCCAATAATGATAAAACTGCCCAGTTCAGAACATTTCCATCACAAAAGTCTACTCAAACTTCTACAATCCACCAGTATCAGTAAATATGCAGAATCTCTGCAGAAGTAAAAGTCATCTAAATAATTCCACATTAAAGAGATCTATAACTAATGAAGAGGTTGCTGCTAGCAAACAACTTTATATTTCATTGTTTTATCTACAAATAAAGTGGCTGTTGCCCTTGAGAAATAACTTGCCTATGTTACATAAAAAAAATTATAAGCTAGTAATATTGCAATAGGGAATGGATAGCAAACTGATAACAGGTTCATAGTTACTAAGCATATCTGCCAAAGAGGACATTCTCAGGACTGCAGCATCCACCCCCTTTAAAAGTACAACACAGCACAGTATCAGCAATGCATCTAAATACTGTGGGAGTAGAACCCACAGCAGTCTGCATCAAAAACAAGAATTCAACCTGTTATGCTATTAACAATGCAAGCAGACTCAGCATAAGCAGCACTAAACTTCTCTTCCCCTGAAGCTCTCAGCTCTTTGTAAAATCCACTTGACACTCAACTGTATCTCTGAACTTTGCAGCACAAGAAATCTGGAAAAAGCCAAAATTTATTGGGGGGGGGGGCAAAAGCCCAAAAACCAGAGACACATTTCAAACATTGCTTGTATAATCTTGTAAAGTTGCTAGAATAAAATGTTATGTTACCACCATGCATTTCACTGCTGAGTCTTGAACCCAGGACCCTGTGCACTACAGTCAGAGCAACATACCACTATGCCATATAAGCTTCTTGAAAGAAACGAAGACTGAAACTTAAATGGCTATCATTTAGTGAATTCAGTTCTCACCGTAGCTCTCAACCTCTTAGCACAAAATACCTGGACAAAGCCAATAATGGGGGAATACAGCCACCAAACATATTCAGTGAATTCAGTTATTTATCACCATAGCTCTCAACCTCTTAGCACAAAGAAACCTGGACTAAGTCAATAATGGGGGAATACAGCCCCCAAAAAATAGGGACAATTTTCAAATATTGATCTTATAAACTTAGAAAATTGCTAGAATAAAATGTTTTGTGTAGTGTTACCACATATTTTCTGCAGATTATTAAGTCTGAAATTTAAATGCCTGTCATTATTTATTACAAAAATCCAGAAAACCACAAATTTTATGAGGAACAGAACAGAATAGATTCAGAACAAAAATATGAGGCAAAAATCTGAACAGTTTTCACAAGTGGTGGTGGGTTGAGAATTCAGTCTCTTGCTACCTGTACCAGAGGTACAGGGTTTGAGCCTGAGTAACTCTAGCCACCAGGAATATTTAACTGGGGGATTACACACACACAGCAGTGAGAAAATCAGTAATTACTTGTATATATTTCCTTGCAGCAGAGAGAAAAATCAGCAATTACCTGTATATGTTCCCTTGCAGCTGCTTCTAAATTACAGCAGCAATTAGAAAATCAGTCTGGGCATGCCAAATTCGAATTCCTGAGCTGGAAGCCAATCAGTTGCTATCCATTCACGTATGTGACTACAGATGTTGCAGTCTTTTCTCCTTCCAGTCTATGCGGTTTGTAACCACATAGACTTCTGGGCATCTTTACATTGATGCCTTCTCTTTATAATCTGGACTGGTTAAATGTCAGTCTGGATAGGAACTCGCTGAGCATGCATGTGCAGTTCCTGGACTCACAGCTAGTTTTTTACAATTCTGTTTTTTTTTTTCATTTTACAGCTGGAGGGGGCTGCAGTCCTGCAGTCCAATAGCACGAGCTGGCCATGAAGAAGATACACAGTTAATAGAAGTGATATTACTGTACAAGAAATCAAGGACATTCTTAAGGATGTTAAGAGGGATATCATGCCACTGGAGGATGATACTCAAGGAATGGAAAATGGAAGTTAGGGAGCAAGAATTAAATGAATGGAACAGGAAATATGGTCTGGATAATAATTACAGATATGTTAGTGTAACCGAGTTTCACTGGAAGAAAGTAGTGTTAAGACAAAATGACTGATGATTATAATTTTGAGGACCCAGATTTTGATTCCCCAAATTATTATAATAGAAAAATAGAAGTTATGTTCTTACCATAACGTTCCATGTTAGTTGTCTTCTTCTCGCCTTCTTCTTGCTGGATGGGTTCGGAGCCGACCTCGACTCCGACTCGGCCACTCTAAAAGCTTGAGAGTTGGTTCCACCGGCTCGAGGCTCCCCTATATCCCACAATGCTAGGCGTGAGTTACCTCAGATCTTGTTTGTAAGCTAGGCACTGCCTATAATAGTAGTAAAATAACTAGTAACAAAGTCCACCTCTATAAACAAGGGAGAAGGGTGACCTACATCCTGAACCAGGAAATATGCACATCAGAGCATATACCTAAAGTAAAGAGGTGGTAGAAAGAGAGGTCACAATCAAAACTCCTCTAGGTCTGTCCAGGCCAGGGGGAAGGAGGGTGGGACACAAGAAGAAGGCGAGAAGAAGACAACTAACATGGAACGTTATGGTAAGAACATAACTTCTATATGTTAAGTTGTCTATCTCGCCTTCATTCTTGCTGGATGGGACCGCCCCTAGCACCTTGTCCCGGTGGCCTAACGGAACAGACTCCTGAGAACAGTGGAACCAAAGTTAGCTCTATGTCTAGAGGCTAAATCCAACTTATAATGAGAAATGAAAGTGTGAGGAGTAGCCCAAGTAGCCGCTGCACAAATGGTGTCAATAGGCAGTCTATCTTGGAAGGCTATAGAAGTAGCCAAGGCTCTGGTGGAATGGGCTTTAGTTTTGCTAGGCAGCTTTTGGTGTCTAATTTCATAAACAAGGGAAACCAGGGATGTTAGCCATCTGGATAATGATACCTTTGAAACTGAAAGTCCCTTTCTGCCTTCTGCATAAGAGACAAACAGCTGGTCAGATTTTCTGAATTGTTTTGTTCTATCCAAATAGTACCTTAACTGACGATGAACATCTAGCCAATGTAATCTTTGTTCAGATCTGTTAGAATATTCTGGAAAAAGACAGGGAGGTCAATGCTTTGATTTAGGTTTGATGTTGAGGCTATTTTAGGCAAAAAGGACGGGTTGGTTCGTAAGGATACTCTGTCCTTATGGAACAACAGATAAGGAGGTCGACAGCTGAGTGCATGAAGTTCTGAAACTCTTCTAGCTGAAGTAATAGCTACTAGAAAGAGAGTCTTCCATGATAGTAATTTTAAGGAACAGGAGGATGCAGGTTCGAAAGGGGAAGAATCAAAGAACTGAGAACTAAATTTAGGTCCCAAGGAGGAGGAGGATTTCTTACAGGAGGTCTGAGAAGAAAAACTCCTTCAAAAAGGCTTTGCAAAGCTTGTGGGACATGATGGCAGAATCTGAAATGCCCACATGAAAGTTAGAAATAGCTGCCAATTGAACTTTAAGAGTAGAAGGAGATGAACCTGCATGGAAGAGTTCAGCTAGAAAATCAAGGACCATTTGGATGGAAGCAGTGAAAGGATCTATTTCCTTCCTTGAGCCCAATATGAGAAGCGTTTCCACTTACTCAAATAAATCTTTCGAGTGGAAGATTTATGGGAAGCTATCAAAATATCTCTAACAGAGTGAGATATTTGAGGAAGCCTGGCTAAAGTTGGAATTGGAGGAACCAAGCAGTGAGGTTCAGAGAGGGAAGGGAGCGATGAAACTGACCCGACTGATGGATCAAAAGATCTGGAGCTAGGTCCAGATGCCAAGGTCGCTCCAAAAGAAACTGATGTAGAAAGGGGAACCAAACCTGTCGAGGCCAGTAAGGAGCAATGAGGATCAAGGAGGCCTTCTGAGCAATAGCTTTCTGTATCACTTGAGAGATTAGTGGGAAGGGAGGAAATGCATACAGAAGTCCCCAGGGCCAAACTTGGACTAGAGCGTCTCTGCTGGGTTGGCCTGGTAGCGGGAATAGGGTGAAATAATCTCTGCACTTACTGTTTTGGGGAGTAGCACAAAGATCGCAGCAAGGCTGACCCCACTTGAGAAAAATTTCTCTCACTACAGAGTCTTTCAGAGACCACTCGTGAGGCATGAGGATAGCTCTGCTCAACTTGTCTGCAATTTGATTGGACTTCCCGGGGATGTGCGTTGCTATCAGAAACCGCTGAGAAGAAATCGCCCATTGCCACAGTCTGAGTGCTTCTCGACACAGGGGGTAGGACCTGGTTCCACCTTGTTTGTTGATATACCACACTACAGACATATTGTCCGTCTGGATTGCTATCGTTCCCAAGGGAAGAGAGTCTTGAAGGGCTTGCAACGCTAAAAGCACTGCTCTCATCTCTAGAACATTTATGTGCAAGTGGCATTCATCTGGTTGCCATGTGCCCTGGACAGTTCTGCCCTGATAATGCCCCCCCCACCCGATCAGGGAGGCGTCCGTTGTCAGAGTAGCAACCGGAGGCGAAGGAACAAAGGGTCTTCCCAATAAGAGCTGAGGGGAAGACATCCACCACAGAAGATGATTTCTGCATGTTTGTGTGATTATAATGGTGTGAGACATTGGAAGTTGCTGGTATGACCATTGCGTGAAGAGCATCCATTGAAGGATTCTCATGTGGAACCTGGCTAATGGAAGCAGAGGTATGGCAGCCGCCATAATCCCCAACACTTTCAGAACTAACCTGGCTTTGATTCTGTTGCTGCTGAAGAGGAGAGAGACCATTTTGTGTATGTCTGTTATTCTCTGATCTGTTAATCTTGCAGACATGTTGATTGTGTCTAGATTTGCGCCTATGAAGGTAATAGTACGACAAGGCGACAAAACAAACTTTTCGAAATTTATTGAAATGCCTAAATTTCGACAAGCGAAAGGTGTAGTCCCTGGCCATTAGAAGAAGATGCTTGGTGGGAGCTGTGAGGAGCCAGTCGTCCAAATATGGAAACACCTGGAATCCTTGTCGTCTCAGGTGAGAAGCTACCACTGCCATGCATTTGGTAAACACCCGGGGGGCAGTGGTGAGACCAAAGGGCAGGGCCCTGAATTGAAAATGACTGGTTCCCAGCCTGAAGCGGAGGAATCTTCTGGAGCGTCTTTTCATATTTATGTGATAGTACGCATCCTGAAGATCTATAGAGCACATCCAGCTTCCTTTCCCAATAGGGAAGGATGGACTGCAGCGTGACCATCCGAAATCTTGTTTTCTTGACTGACTTGTTCAAGATACTGAGATCCAAAATTGGTCTCCAGTCCCCTGTTTTCTTTGGAACTAAAAAGAACCTGGAGTAGATTCCGGATCCTTGCTGGTCTGCTGGAACTGGCTGAATTGCTCTTTTTGCAAGCAGCTTTGAAATTTCCAAAGCTGCAAGATCCCTTTGAGTGGGTGGAACATCTGGAAGGGATTTTTTTGATTGGTTTGGAATGCGAAAGAAGGGAATGGAATAACCTCGGAAATGATGGACTGTACCCATTTGTCTTGAGTCAGGGATAGCCAGGCTTTTGGGTACAGTGACAATCTTCCCCCGGCTGCCTCCGGAGGTAGGCAGTCGGGCAACACCTCAGGGATGCTGAAAGGGCTTATCAGAGAAGACTTCATAATTGCCCTGGTTCTGCGGACACCCCCTGCCTCTAGGGCGACGTCTACCATTGTTGTTCCCCCCTCTGCCTCTGGCGGGGAACCGACTTTGTGCGTCAGGCGAAGTCCCTTGAGATTGTTTACGGAACCACATTTTCCCACTTTTCTGGCCTTTGGGGTAAGGCCTAGAAGGAGTAGAAAAACGGACTCCGACGGCAGAAAGAGTCTTGCCATCTGCCTCGTACCTAGTCAAGGTTTCTTTCATTTGAGGACCAAAAAGAGATGATCCATCAAACGGGGAATTAGTGAAAGACGTTTTAAAGGGGTCCGCAAAGTTGCATAACCGCATCCAGGTGTGCCTGCATAAGGCCACACCTGTCCCTGCGGCCCTGCTCGCTCCATCAGCCGCATAAGAAAGGAGGCGCATGGAGGAGTTAGCTATGGAGTTCAGGGTAGCCAGCTGAGTGTTCATCTTGTCCTGAAAACCTGCAGCTGTAGGATCCTTCAACATATCACTCGCTTCCTTGATCAAGTCCCTTTGAAGACGAGTAAAATGGCATAGGTAGTTCAGCGAACGCATTGCAAAGGTTGCTGACGAGAACATCCGCTTCCGCATCTGTCCATAGACCTAGATTCCTTGTTAGGTGGATGGACAGGCACTGAAGGATCAGCTAGTTCCTTCTTGGTGGCAGCAGCTACCACCATAGCATCCACAGAAACACCTTTTGTTAAAAATTGCTTGTCTGTTGGTGCTGTTATAAATTTGGAGGGTCTCCTGGGGTAGGGGTCCACTGAATCAGGAGCCGTCCAGGCCTTTTGCCACCACCTGCATGAGGGGATCAAGGGGGACACCCAGGAGGTGGAAGGACGAGAGCCAAATGCCTCAAGGTACACAGATTCATCCTCTGAAGGGTTAAGGGCTGGCCAATTTCCCTCTGTTTCAGGATCTCTAGAATGTCTGCAAATGAGACATCTTCAGAAGGGGAACGTGGGGAACCCTCAGAATCATCTAAATCTGTGTCAGAGGTGATAGACTCAGGTGAGTCAATGTGCTTCCTCTTGCACTTCCTCTTCCGAGGGGGCTCTTCTGCCAAATCAGGAGAGGCCTCGGAAGAGGATGAGATCCCCACAGGGGATTCTTGAGGAGCTTGCTCTCTGCGGTCTGGGATGAGGGAGTGAGTCGAGATAACCAAAGGCACCGAAGTGGGAGGGGCGGACGGAGCCGACTGTGGAGTCGAACAAGGTTCCAACACACTCCGCATGACCTCGAATGCACCCCTGTCAGGCAGAGCCAGAGGTCCCCACTCCGAGAAGCTGAGAACCTCCCTCGGCACTGACAGAGATGGCTCCGAGGCCGATGTCGGAGCCGAACTCACCAGCGCTGAAGCACCGAGAGGGAGAGGGGGGTCGGACAAGGGTCCGATGCCACTCACCCCTCGAGCCGACGAGGAAGCCCGTGCCGAGATTCTTCAAAGGAAGAAATCGGAGCCGACGACGGAGCCGAAGACAAATGTATCGGCTCTGACGCTACCACAGTCTCGGTTCCGAGACGCCCCGGCTCCGAGCTCAAAGGAGTCGGAGGAGGAATATTAACTTGAACAAGCTGAGGCATCGACTGATGAGTCGGACTCTGGAGCATTTGGGCCAGTGCCTCGGACTTCAAAAGTCTACTCACTACCCTCTGGAGGTCGTGATCTGATAGCCTCGATGACCTGGAGGAGTGAGATCTATGGCTCCGTTCAGACAGCAGGGGAGACGCTGGAGCCGAATGAACGGAGCCAAGGGACGGTGACCTCGATCTCTTTCTAGATGTCGGCTCCGATGGTATGATCGGAGCCGACCCATGACTTTCTAATGCCTCGGCTCCGGCCGGAGCCAAGGAAACCACTGAAACAGCAGTCACAGACTCATCGGCTCCAGCCGGAGCCGATGAAGCAGTAGGCTTCAAAGCCTTAGGCCTCGACTCTGAAGCTGGAGCCGAGATCCTAGAAGCCTTAGAAGGTTTCCCAGAAGACACAGGAAGGGAACCTTCAGGCTTAATTAAACCCCTCAAAATGAGTTTATTTTTTTTCTCCTGCAGGACTCTAGGGCTGAAGCCATGGCATACAGTCCTGCAGGTGTAAAGGTCCCAGGCAGTACACACAAGAAGTGTGACCGTCTGTCAGAGACATTTTCTGACAGCACGAGTCACACTTCTTGAAGCCTGAGACCTTTGTATCCTTGGACATACTCAAGGAACCTGAAGTGTAATCACACACAAAAACACACACACACAGATTACACTGATAGGATTAAAGGGAATTATTTAAAACTAAAGGTAAGTTAATAAAATCCCCTAAGTAACACATACACACTTCTATGGAAAGGGAAGGAAGGGCCCGAAGGCCTTAGGGAAGAACTAAGTGTTCTTTATAAAAGGAGGGGGCTGGAAAGATAGTAAGGGATAAACAAGTCCACTACACTAAGTGGGAAGAATTTTACACTAACTAGCCTAAGTTTAAAGAATTTTAAACAAGTTTAAACTTTCACTAACCTGGAGCCGGTAGAAAACACACCTCGATCGCTGTAGCGGCAAATGAGATCTAAGGTAACTCACGCCTAGCATTGTGGGATATAGGGGAGCCGGTGGAACCAACTCTCGAGCTTTTAGAGTGGCCGAGTCGGAGCCGAGGTCGGCTCCGAACCCATCCAGCAAGAATGAAGGCGAGATAGACAACTTAACATCTCTCATTTGTTGCATCCTATTTTGAACTACAGCAACATATGAGGCAGTATATTTTAAAGATGTGGATATTGAGTAATGCCTTCAAATAAGAGTGCAAGGGGCACAGACTCCTTCACAAAACAGGTATATAAAAGACAGTTCTTCAGAATGTTGGGGAATAATTATGATACAAGAAATCCTGAGATTGATCTTGAAAAAGCAGTAAAATGGATGCCAGTGTTTTTCTCTTTGCTGATTATACAATTTTGGCTATGATACTTCAATTATGTATCAAAAAGTTAATTTTTAAGTGAGAAGTGGTGAACATGGGGGGGTTGATAAAGGAAAAGATAGTCAAAAGTTGTTATGGTGGGTTAAGTTGTTTTTTTTTTCTTCTAATTTAAAGAAAGAAGTGTAATGTTAGTTACTGAACTTTAGCTTTGGAGGTATTGAGAGGTTAGGACTTTGATCAGGTTATCATCTCTTAGGTAAGAAATATTTATTCACGGTCTTATCTGAAACCAGTGTTGAATAGTCATATGTAAAAGTGGCTACATATAAACACTTAAAGCAAGAATATTCATCCAGCCTTGTATTATTTTGTAAGGATATTCACCCTATCCCTATATTATATGGTATTTATATTGATATAGTTGCTAAACAGATAAAGACAGCTGGTTTAGACACTATGAAATTGGAAAGGATTACAGTTCTCATAGTATTATCATATAACATATGTTGCATGTTCAGGGTGAAATAAATGTTGCTATATGGATGAATGAAAAAGAAAAGTAGTCTCAAATCTTCTAGATCTGGTTCTCACAATTATGGCATGACTATGCAACACACGTGTAGTTGTCCCAGTTTGGGGAAATGTGACCACTGGCACCATGCTGTAATATTCTCCATAAGATCAGAGACAAAAGTGTCCTAAGATCCCACTGTCTTCAGAGATTTCTCCAAGGCTAATGTCTTAATACTGGCATTTGACCTAATGAGATTTAACAGCTCTCCACCCCAGTGAGGATCCCATAGCTAAAACAGCCACTTATAACAGCAATTTCTATTCTGCCCTAAACTCCTACATTGAGGCTTCTGTCCCCATTCAGCAGAAACACAGTGCCAGGTTCAGAAACAACCCCATTTTGTAAAACTTTTCCATCAACAAACTCCAACAAGAAAAAAACCCTAACCCTAAGAAATGGATCCAAATCTCCTTGTTCCAAAAGTGACCTTATGAAAGTAAATAAAGAACTAAGGCAAAAGATCACGACCTGCAAAGGTAAGTATGAATTAAATATTACTACCACATCCAAAAAAATCATAAAGCCTTTTTTAACTATGTCATGAGCTTCCAAAATAATATTCAGTGTGTTGTACTTTGTTAAAATCAAGTGGTATCATCCACTCCAACCTCAAGGGTATCACAAATATTGTAATAGAAAATGTAGCTCACATTTATCCCCTCAGTCCCCACCACTCTTTTCCCCAAAGCATTCAGTCAGTACCCTTACCCCCATGATTAACTCAGAGCAAGTACTGAAATCCTTCTCCAAAGTCAAAAATAATAACTTATTGGTTCAGACAACCTACCATACTGATTTCTTTTTAGAGTGAAACACTGCTTTAAAAAACTCCCTTGTAAAGCTATTTAACCTCAGACCTTCCAGTTGTTAAGGTACCTAAAGTTTAGGGAATCAATGTTTTTGTTCCCCCTTCCACAAGGGTGACCCATCTACTGCCCTGGGAAGTATAGATGTGTTAGCCTTACTAGCTTCATTTGTTAAGTAATGAATTGTATCACCATGGAACTCAAATAAAGATATTGGCAGCTTACAGTTCCTCAAGTCTCGAGCCAAACCAGTCCTGTCCATCCACTTCACCTGGTTGACCTTTTCATGAATCACAGAGACACTGGATGAAGGCAAATTGGTACACATTACCCAGCTTTACCTAAATTTTGGAATTACTGATAAACTGCACATCTAAATTAAACCCTTACATAAGACATCGGATAGCAGGCTGGCTAAAAGACAAAACCCACTTAAGCAGAGCTGGTGGAACACTTTCTTCAAAAAGACTCATCACCACTGTGTTAATATCATGTGGTATTACATTGTTCTATTCTTGGACCACTTAATGTTTACTTTGCTGACATCACAGATCTGTGGCTGACCAAGTTTGGTGATTATTGCAAACTTGGGGCTGCCATCAACAACCCAGATGACACCCATATCCCCTCCAAGAGGGCCTTACCCATACACATTCATAATATCAGGGCCATGGAATAAAACATAATGCAATAAAAAAATGTAAAACAAGAACTCACCTGTACCTACCACATAAATGGCACCCCCTCAAAACATGTACTGTCATTAGAGACATGGGAATGTTTATGAAAAATGAAATCTTCAACCAGTATGTACAACTGTCATTGGGAAGCCTTTCTACTCATCACAATTAATTAACAAATGCATGTTTTCTGGTCCACAGAAGTTGTTGTCCAACTCTACTCTTATTTATAATACTGCATGTATGGAGACATTCAAGCATATGGTCCAACAACTACAACATTTTCTCACCAGTAATGTCCGAGGTATAAGCCACTTGTGCTATGCAAATTATCTAAATGGTTTATCACACTGTTCTGTCTCTTAAAGACTCCTGCATGGCCTATAAATCTGCAAATGACCCTGACCTGCTTGGCCTCTTGCATGGTTATAAAACTGGAAATACCACTAACACCTGCACTAGGGACCTAATCCTGCATCCTAATAGAACATGACTAAATGGTGGGATACATACCTCTTCTAAAGGATATCCTGCCTTTGGAATAAGGTGCTATTCCATGTCAAAAAACGTAGCTCCCATCACGCTCTTAAATTTTAACTAAGACAAGTGGATGGGTAAACTTAGATTCACCCTTGGCCTGACACTTCAGTACTTTATGCACAGGAGATATAGGTAAACTGCAGTTGATTGGCTCGTAATGGTTTTATAGATTGCTTGCTTAATATATGCCTCTGAACATTGATTTGGGGTTATGGGTTAATAGGATTAACTGTGTAACCATAAATAAAAGTTGATATTAGATGTAGGCAAGATCAGGTGAAACCAGGGACCAAGTGTAAAAACCACCACAATTTTAATCAACTTTAGTTGAGCACTTTTGCCCCTAACTTTGGACTTCATCAGAACTAAAATATAAAACATTCAAAGAATGCTTAAATCAACAGTCAATTACTGAATCACTAATTATATTCCAAACAGTTCATCACATGGTAAATAAAAATATTCAAATTTAATACAACTCTACCAACAATGCAGTTAAGTTAAATGTATACAAATAAATGTGTGTATAAACACAGAGATGTACTCCAATATACAATTAAAAACATTAAAAATAAGAAACACGAAAATTAACCTGTTTCATTTCATAGTTTTGCAGAGTGTAGCTTTAACACACTTAGTGTGAACACATATTAATTTAAACCTGGCTTATTAGTGGTGTTTAATCTTAATTGCCACAATAGTTCTTTGAATTCTAATTAAGATTCCCAAGCATCACCCCTAATATCCACATTCACCTTTTCTACCACTGCAAATCTACAGTTGTTTTCATTGGTTCTACCATTACAACAATCTACATGGTGTTTGTACAGGACATTCAATGTGTTTTTCTTGGCCGTGTCATATATTCATAAATTCTTTTCCTTAATGGGTGCTCTGTTTTTCCTATATAAAAGGCTTTACAATATAAACATAAAGCCACGTAAAGAATAACTGTAGATGCACGTTGCCTGGACTTTAATTTTAAGAATTCACCATTATATAGAATAAGGAGGATATCACCTTCACAAACATATCTGCACTGATTGCACATTCCATGTTGGTGATGTTAGAAATATACACATCCAAAATCCAATCTATTTTTTTAGATTCTGGGCCAGTTATTATACAGGGTTAGGTGTATCACCTACAACCTTAAATAAAAATCGGTCTGCCTTAAAAATGACCCAGTTATTTTCCACTACTCTTAACATCATTAACATTATTACTGAAACAAGGAACCAATGACCTTTGAAAATTTGTAGTACTTTTTTTTATATAAAATCTGGGGTTGGCAATTTTCCTTAGTCCCGAAAAGGGGCCTAAATCTATTCAACCTCCCCTGCTGGATCTCTAAAATGAATTGATCAATCATTTTTTCAGAGTAACCTCTCTATTAAAACTTTTTTTCTGTAAAATGTGCACTTTTTCTGTAAAAGAAGCTTCATTTGATATCATTCTAGACAGACGAACTATCCGCCCTTTTACCAAACTACATTTTTGTTTCCACAGATGCCAACTCTTAAACTGAAAGTATGAGTTGAAAAAGTGGGTTTTCTGTAAATGACGCAAATCTCTCTTCTTGTTTTAATTACTTTAGCATCTAAGAAGTGTATCTCATTTTTAGTATTCATATATGTTAATCGCAAACATTTTATGGTAAAGTTAATTATACAAACTCATTTGCTTTTAAATCTGTGTCCCTCTATGGGACACCAATATCACCCAAAAACTGAAAATACTTCACCCAACAAATAGTATATATAGAATTAAATACAGATTCCTGCTCCTACTTAACATAAAAATGTTAGCATAAATGGGGGCACATGCAGCCCCTGTGACATCTTTTGTCTAAAAAAATTCACCTTCATAAAATAAGAAGTTATTGTATATAACTAATTCCATCAAGTTCACCAAAAAAATTAATCATTTTAGACTCTAAAAAATCAAATGTGGCTATAACTGAATGAAACATACACAGCCCTTCTTCATGGGGTATGCTCAAAAATAAATCAGTAACATTAAAAATGATACATTACTTCCCCATAAATCACTGATAATGAAACTGAAAAATAAAAAAACTCCAGGAATATTTTAATCCATATTCACTACTTCTATCACATTTAGTGATTTACTCCTTTCAATTTAAACATTATATCTACTAGTATCATAAAAATACCATATTGGCCTAATAAGTTGATTTCATGCATCTGACATGCACTCCTAAACTGTATTTCTGATTTGATACAATTGACATGTACTTTCATACTTTATTTTCATGATTCATCCTGCAGAACAAAATTTCGCATGTAGTTAATATTCTTACTACTTTACTAGAAGTTAAGTTACTCACAGATTTTCTTGTATATATACCTGTGACATCTTACATGTGTATTAAACTTAATCTCTTAATTGTACTGTAATTACCTTTGTTTGCTCAACTGCTAACACTAAACTTATGTAATCAATCATGATTCTTTTATTGGATATACTGGTTTGATACGGAACTTTTCTTCCTGGGTCTCCACTAAAAATGGGTTCACTTCAGTCCATCCTTGGAACAAATGCAAATAAATAAATAAATTAAAAAAATATGCTCATGGGAATCCTGGAATTGTTTCAAACACTTATCAAGAACCACAAAGGAGTAGAACTTCGAACCCTGTGCTGCCACAATAGGTCTCAAAGGTGGGTCACAAACATCTGTTGTAGACCTTTGGTATTCCAAAGATAGTTGGTACAGTGGGTTTGTTTATTGTTAAAAACTGATATTGGCCATGCTCAATAACCCTCTGCATCAAGGAATCATACAAAAATAAATCAATTTTCTAATAAGCAATATTAATTTCATTGATATAAACTTGTTCATACCTTTTTTCATTTTAAAGTAATTGCAACATCTTTCCAGTGTAATCTATACTGCCCATAATTACTGCCCCCGTCCCTTATCTGGTTTCATAACCCTGCTTAACATGCTGGACGAAAGATTGCTTAATAATTCAGTCTCATTGATTATTTAAATTACTTGAACAATATTGCCCTCTCTCTTTTAGGGCTGTAAGAATATCCTTCTCACAGTTCTTTTCAAAGGTATAAAGCAGGGGATTGAGGCGTTTAAACGTATCACATTTAACAAATTGACTGTTATCGCATTTAATCATCCTATTTTCTTTTTCAAACATATAAACCAGGTTTACTTTTCTAGTAAATAAGTTAAGCTCAATGAGAAACTTCTCCAGACTATCATTAACTCTGGGAACAAAGGTAAAAGTTTTTTTGGGATTCCCTGCAGACCTCTCTGTTGGAGATGCTGGGTAAGCAGGTTGGACTGACTGGGGAGATGATTTTTTGAGTTATGCTACAGAATTAGAATTGTCTAGACATAGTAAAGCCTTGCTGAGTCTAATTATGGTGGCTGCCAAAAAAGCAATTACTAGGAAAATGGAAATCAAAGACTAAACCAACTGTACTAGAAGTAGTGAATATAGTAACAGAGATAAAACAACTGGAATTGGGATCTTTAGAAAAGGGAAGGAGCAAACTACACAGAAAAAAATGAGACTTGCGGGAACAGTATATGCAGAGCAGGAACAAGGTTTAACAGGCAGGATTTGAATGAGCCATATTAATGCTTAACTGACAATGACTAGATGATTTATAAGTGATGTATAACGTTTACAACTATAGTGGTTTCAGTGGTGTCTGTGAAGTAAACGGTTTGCAACTAAAATGATATCGTTTTGTATGTTTTTCATTTATATAAATGTAAGATTGCCTTTGTCATATGTGCAAATTTAATAAAGATTTTTTGGAAAAAAAGGCTAAAATGTGTCTTAGTAATTTGTTTATTGCTATGATTAAAACATTATAACTGTTATAGTTGTAAATAATACCATCCTGTGTAATTAGTGCCTGTGATTTTATCTAACTCCTCCCCGTTGCTCCTTCTTTGACCTATTCCTCCTCTGCCCTTTCTGTTTGAATCTGCTTATTCATTCTGCTGGTAATTTTGGTTTCCCTGTGACTGCTGGGCTATTCTCTTTGATCTCCTCAGTGGGGGGAAATTCTACAGATGTTTTCTAAAAAAATAATTTCACCATTGTTCTCGGATTCTAAACCAACCTCACTGTTCACAACACCAGAGGCATATGTATTTGTCCCTCAAAACATCATTTGCCATGTCCGTCACACGTTCATTCATAGGTTTAATATTATTACCTTGCAGTTTAATCCCATTGGGTATAGTGTAAGCTACAGGATTCTCATAGTTGTGTTTGTGAAGCTCAATTTTTTTCGGTTAAAATTAAATCAACCTGTTTATCAACTTTACTAAATAATTCTTGATAATCATTAGAATGGAAATCAAATAATAAATCTTGTTTAATATTGAAATCCATTGATTTAACTCTAAAAATAGTTAATTGATTTTTAATGTCATTGTTCTTAATTAAAATGTCCATTGACTCACAGCCATGTCTGTTGAAAATATATATATGGAATTTTTTTTTGGTTTACCGGGAAAGTCTGACTGGGACAGAGCCTATTTTTCAGAGGGAGCCCAGGGAAAAAGACTCCGGATGCATGTCTTTAGAACATGGGAAGAAACCGGAGCACCTGGAGGAAACTCACATGAACACAGGGATGGCATGCAGACTCCACACAAAATGCATCCCAGCTGAAAATCGATCCTGGCATAGGGGAGTACTGGGCAAGACTATGTGTGTTTCCATAAAGGTTGGAGGTTAAATTAGTCCAGAGATTTTTAGTTGCTGATGAATACAACTTGAATCAAGTTAAAAGATGGCTATTAAATGGAAGGCTGTCAACTATGGTTTTGAGATTGTACAGCCTACAGTGTTTATATTAAGGTATGTCTGTCCTTTTTTTCAGAAACAGGTATACATTTCAAGATTATAGAAATGTGCAACTGAGGGGGCTACAGGAGAAGGAACTGCACTGTATTTTTATGGATAGTTGTAGGTTTGGGGGGGCTTTAAAATAGGGACTAGATTAGATTATATTCCTTAAACATCCAAAGTTAATTTATCTAAAGATTGTTCAGGAACATTTTCTGGAAGTAAATTGGGGTAGACTGGGTGAAGATAACTGCGTGGGCTGGTTGGTGGGTGTCCAGTTGCAGGATCAGGTACAGATGAAGTAGGAGACACGACACTGGACTTTGTAAGAGTCAATGTAGTCAACATTTGTTGTCAGATACTGGCAGATTGGTAACTCATAAATGTTCTGTATTGGGAGGGGATGTGGCTTAAGGATTGATATTCCATTGCAAAGATTGATGGAGCTGGTGAGAGAGGGCACAGCATATAGCAGGATGACAAAATAATTGTGTTCTTGTTGCAATTATTGTTATTATTAAGCTGCACTTGCAGTTTCTGCAAGACCATTTCCTTATTAGAGGGATAAGACACAGGTCCTGTTATTGTCTGATGCTGGCATGAGGCAGTATCTAGCAGAATGAGTGACCATCAGCATTCACATAAGAATATGAGTGAAGTGAGATGCACTGTGGTTGAACTGGCTGAAATCTGGAATAGTATCAGACGGGGTGAAAGCACCTGCTTTGAGATACCTTGATCTATTTTCACAACACTGAGGGAACAGGTAGTGCTGTCTTGTTTTCTATGGTTGGCACTTAAATTCATCTCATACCACTTGGTCATCTCAGGCCAAGTGAACCATGCCTGCAGTTTTCTGCTTCCACCAATGACCCATCAAGATATGCTTATTATATGTTGGATAAAAAAGCACCTTGTAGAACTAACTGCCACACTAACTAACCTCAAAGTTGCATGGTGACAGCATCATGTGGTTATGATGTCAACTGTACAATAAAAGTGAGCAGCCTAATTTGATGAAGAACAGCACACTAAACAGGAAGAGATCTTTATAATCTGATTGCAGTACACAGCATCACATTCAAGTTTCTGTTCCTATGGCTTGTATATGCATTTCCATAAAAGCAAAGGTCACAGCTGGACAGACTATAAAATGATGATCTTGAATACAGAACATGTCGGCATGGAAGTGTACTGCACAAGAAGAGGAATGCATTTCTTTCTCCCAAGTCTAGGCAGTATTTTTATTTAGCAGCTTAATGATAAAAGATCTAACTTGAAATAATGTGAAATACATGCACACTTACACAGTCTTAATTAAACTTTGCTGCTACAGACATAAAGCAGTACAAGATAGATGAACCAGTAAGATAGGAATGTAAGGACTTCAAGGTGATTTAGCGCAATAGCATATAACTGTAAATAGTTTATCCAGTAAAACATAGCAATGAAAAGCATTAGTGGAAAAAACATTTAAAATATTTTATGCATTGACTGACTAACGGACTCAAAGACACCATTCATGTACCATAATAAGATACAGGGTAATTCCAATAGCTCAAATTTACCTTAGAAGGCAAGAGGCAAGCAGGGATGAAAAAAATGCAAAGTCCTGCCAAACCTCTCCAGCCAAATTCTAAATTTGTTTACAGCACCAGTGATGTAATCTGCCATAACACAATTCTCTGCTTCAGAATCTAAGACACAAGACATTAAAATGTTGTTTTCTCTTAATGACATGCTACGTTTAAATTTGACTTTCAAGAGAATGTATTTCAAGTGTGAAATAACACGTGGTTCTTTCATTGTTCTGCTTAACAGTTCAAATAAAAAAAAGACTAACCCTTCATAAGGTGCATTTATATAACCCACATCTGCAGTTCTTACAATCATTACTAATTTGAATGCAGGATGACTTCTTTTAATCTCTGACTAATAAAAAGCACTAGGTGAAAGAACTGTGCTTAATGTATGCGGGCTATTTTCACAAAGCTATTGCAATTGAATGTACTTAAACAGACCATGTCAGATGAATGAAGTTCTTGCCAATGAGTTTAGTTATATGCCTGCTGTACTACAAAGGTTACGTTATCAATCACTTACATCAGATCATTGACATTGCCCCGGGGGGGAGGGGAGGAATAGGCTGCATGAGTGAGGAGCAGCCCACCCACAGCACAGCATAAATGACTAGACAAAGGAACCTGTCATATACTTTTTCTGACATTAAACCAGAAAATACTGTAGCTGAGTTTGGAGGCCCAAATGCTCTGAGTGTGTGCAACATGTCCAGTTCATCGAGTGCATAGTGTGAATTTTAAATACTTAATAATCCAGTATCTATGGAAAGAGGTGGTAATGTGTTTCTAAGTAAGCACCAGGATCTCATGGCTTCTGGGACATTCTAAAGGCAAAAACCAGGGTAGTATTATAGCCAATGTTCATATCACACTTTACCAGATGGCTAGAAACCCAGAAGGTCTGTTATATGAAAAATGTAGTTGCAGTGAATGCTATCCAGGGAGAATGAATTAAATGACTTAGGCAAACACTCTTGTAGACTTTATACAAGACAAATCTTGTTATACAACATGGGATATAAAAAGGCTAAGCAATGTCCCAGTGAGTATCAATTCAGGACACTGTTACCCACTGTAGCCTAGCAACTCTTTTATGAACTTACCAGGAAGCAAAGGACTTTATGTTAACTGTTATACTATGGATACACTATGAGGAAGAACGCTGAAGTAAGTGCCTGTGAAAACTCATTCCCATCAAAAGAGCCATTAAAATCTCACATTACTTAATAGCTTAGAATGCAGCAGGCTGACTGACTGTCTGGTGCAGTTTTTTGTCTATAAGTCCTAATGTAAGTTGTTAGAAAAGTGGTGGCCATTTACATGTGGTATTGGCATCCTCATGAAAGTCACCATACTGCACTTCTTCCTGAAGTAGGAAATTCTAGTAAACTTCTATAAATAAAGTGAAAATTAGTTCAACGCAAGATGGAACCACTTTTTTAAAGATTTTTCTCTTTATAGTATCCAATGTTCTGCACTTACCTCTTGGCTATATTTTTGGATATCCCATATCTGTTACTGTGACTGACATTACCAGCCATGCTAATTATCAGCAACTCAAGTAATCCCTGATGGCAAGCGATTAGACATTTTATTTACTATATTTAAAAGCCACCGAATTGTTCTTCTCATGGTACAGATTATACATTCAGATTTGATATGAAGACAAGTTTTGTCATTAGTGTGGATCCATTCAGGTAGTAATGCATCAAGAAGACAGAAACTAAAAATAAAAAAATAAAGTTTATCAACATAGGGTATGTTTGAATGAGCGCTATAACGACAAGGGAAAAGAGACATGATTCTCAATAAATCAGTCAATCAATCAATCAATAAATCCACACTTATCTGCAAGCTTGTTATATTCAGTCTCTGATCCCACTACAGCAAAATCTAAGTCTGCTGTCTTGCACTGTTTTGTCACGTTCCTGCCTTCATAAAGTCTTTTGTCAATGTCCTGTACTTTTAATTGTTCTGTCTTTTTCCAAATTTTTTTATGTATTCAAAGTCCCTCCTACGAAGTTAACCTGTCAGCTCAGTACCACTACTTGTTAAAATTATGATGAAACAAATAAAGCAGTATAAAATAGTGTGCAATCAACTAGATGGATGTTGTTGTATCTTTCGGCTTTTCCCGGTTATGGGTCGCCACAGCGGAACTCCGGTCTGCTAATGATTGGCAGTAGATTTTTACGTACCGAGTTGCCCGCTCTGACGCACAACCTTCAACGATGGTACGCCCATTCACGCATGTCTCCACACAGAAGACGCTTTAGCTGAGAATCGAACAGGACGTCTTACTGTGAGGCGACAACCCTACCGCAGCACCACCACCGCAGTATAAGCAGCTAGATGGATGAAAGATACATATAACAAATAAACAATAAAACTTTTTTTCTCTCTCTCTCTCTCTCTAACAGGGATGTTATAACTGACTCAGTTACTACAGGGGGTGTAGAAATAAATTAAAAAAGCTCTGAACTTCAGCTAAATGGTATACTTGTTGACATGTATCAAGGTTAAAGGCCTACATCCAGAAACTGCAAAGCAGATACAGAAATATATTGTACTGATCCATTTTTTTTCCTCAAATCAGATGTTCAATGTTGCTTTGTCATATTCTTACCACAAGATAAAGGGCAGAGCAAACGTTCAGCTTCAGGGTAAAATGTGATTTAGTGCAGAGACTGCTAAAATAAATGTTTTGATTAGGAAAAGCACGTTTTAGACAGGAGATGAAATGTGTCAGCTGTCATGAGTTGCTGTAAAGGATTGCTGTTTTAATAATGTGAAACAAAAATATGAAATACTGCCAGACATAAGAGCATATGTTTCTAAATTTATTTGTAGGTTTCTGCCTGTTTGCGTTTTATTATTTTCCAGCAGTAAATATCTGAAAAGTTCAACTGCATTTAATATCACAAACACAAGCAGAGGATGTCTAAATTAGTGAATATTCCTAGATTCATATATGAACATAAACGTCTAATATTATAGCTGTAATTAAAATTTTACTCTATTTTGCATCACCCATCCAGAAAGACCCTGGGTAAACATAAAATGGGTTGCCTGAGTGCATTTTAAAAGATATACATGTCATTGTTAGTCACACACTTTCCAAATAGCACTGATTTTGCCTCAGACTGCGGTGGTGGTGCTGCGGTAGCATTGTCGCCTCACAGTAAGACCTTGTCCTGTTCGATTCTCAGCTAGAGCGTCTTCTGTGTGGAGACATGTGTGAATGGGCGTACCTTCGTTGAAGGCTGTGCGTCAGAGCTGGCAACTCGGCACGTAAAAATCTACTACCAATCATTAGCGGACCGGAATTCCGCTGTGGTGACCCCCAACCAGGAAAAGCCGAAAGACGCAACAACTGATTTTGCCTCAGATTTTTGCCTTATCTCTCAAAATATTTTAGACTTCTTGGTAAATCACTGAAAACTGCAGTCAGTCAATAATGCCAGGCATTAGAGTTTCATGTATTCAGTTATACATTTTTTAACTGGGTAAGTACACTGGATTGTGGACCTTTTTCAGCTATACTGCTTAATCTTAATTTTCATACTTTGTATTGTTAAGAAAATGCATGTTAGAGCAGTACATGTTTTATTAACTTTTGAGTGAAATAGTGAAATGTTTAAAAGTGTCCCTGATCTTTGGCCTTTGTTCTCCAGTTATTTTTGACTTTGGCCTTGATTCTTGAGCAAAGAAGTTGAGACCTATAACTCATGGACAAGTGTGCTGAAACATGATTATTTACTTTACAGGGTAAGTTTGGATATCCCTCATAATCCAATTATAAGGGTAGCTTTGCAAATGTCTTAGCATACATATTTTGCTGTTTTGTTTCCATGTTATTAATGCCTTCTGCTGAATATGCATCAAAATAAGTTGAGCATTCTGGAACTAAACCAGATTTTCTGCTTGTGCTACATGACAAGCCACAATAAGGGCAAACCTGCCTATAGTGAATTTTAGCTTGCTGGCTTAAGTGCAGTGACAAAAGACACACACACACACACACACACACACACACACACACACATATATATATATATATATATATATATATATATATATATACAGACACACACACACACATATATATATATATATATATATATATATATATATATATATATATATATATATATATATATATATATATATATATATATATATATATATATATATATATATATTAAACAAAAACTATATATGGGTCTAGGACTATTCACTGAAAGCACATTTCACTGAAACTCAAATGACTGTGCAGAAATCACTTAAAGCTCAATTCACTGAAAACACAATTCACTGAAACTCATTTCACTGAAAGTTATATATGGCCTTTTCCCACTGTAGTGCGACCCTGAAGTTAGTATGTATAGTAAGGGGGGGGGTGTGGGGGGCACCGTCCCTCACATTGGGGGGTGTGGGGGGCATAGCCCCCTGCATAGTTTGGATATAGATTATGTTCAGAAAAGAGTAATTTATTAGAATTGCAAGTATCCATGTATATAGTTCATAATATTTGAAATAGGTGGGGGCTATGCCCCCCACAGCCCCAATGTGGGGGCAGTGCCCCCCCTTACTATATATACTAACTCCAGGGTTGCACTACAGTGGGGAAAAGGCCATATATAACTTTCAGTGAATTGTGCACAGTCAAATGGGTTTCAGTGAAACATGCTTTCAGTGAATAGTCCTAGACCTATATATATATATATATATATATATATATATATATATGTGTGTGTGTGTGTGTGTGTGTGTGTACATGAATGAGACAACATGATCGAACAGTATTTTTCTAGAGAAATGTACATGTTTGAAATTATACCTTCGTAAATACAAATGTTTTTGTATGTACGTTTCTGTGCCTGTTTTTTTGGGTCCTAAATGCATCATCCATGGGACTTTTTTTTGATTTTTTTGGGGAAATTACTTTTTCTCCTCTAATGCTTCATTTCATCCTCATTGAAATTAATGAAAGAAAAAGATTCAGCTGAAAACAAAATACTAATATATCCGACATAAACTGCGGTGTAATCTTTTATGTCTAACATATCCAGCATAAATTGCTATATAATATTTTATGTGCAGACTTTGAAACTAACAAAAATATATTTTTAATCAGCTTATTACATTTAATTGTGATGGGTTATTGTTTTGCTTTTTATCAAAGAAACATGTCTTTAAAAACTCGTTTAGGTAATAGACATATGTAATTAATCCTCAAGTAATACTATAAATAACAACAATCTTATGAAATTAATTTTCTGCTTGCCTGATACACTAGGATGAAAGTAAAGTTTGTGTTCTTATGTGAAGTACGTGGGTGTGCTAGTGTTACCTGAGAACTGTGTGTTCAACCTTCAGATTTCCAAGCCTTCTGTAAAATAAGAGCATGTATGTCCATCAAATCTAATCTGGTTTTATGGTATGCTCAGCACCAACAACCCACACAACTACCTGTTTTGCAGCACCTATTAACTCATTTTGCTTGTAATGCTTATATTGTCACAAATACTATAGAATGTTGTCCACCAATGTATTAGTGCTTTTATATTTAATCTCATCTTGTTATTTACATTAAAGTCTTGCCAGATTTAATCTGTTCTTCCATATATTGTATTGTTTATTAGATATGATAGCTCTTATTGGCTTATTTGTCATAGTTCAGCCATATTTTTCTGCACATTATATTGTTTAATTGAATATGTCAGTTCATATTAGTTTGATATTTGTCACAGGTCTTTGCTTATTTTTCTTCACTGCATTATACTTTGTATGTTGCCTTTGGGCCCTGCCATGGAAACATTATGGTTTAAAATAATAATTGTTACACAGTTAGTGAATGAGTAACTAACCAAATAAATAAATAATGAGCTACTATCTGGAAAGATGGGGTAAGTAACAATCTCCCTATGTAGATAAAACATGAATATGTAAGTGCTAGTGTTATCATGATTTGTTGTTGTCTTAGAAAGCTTAGTTAGAACAGGGATTTGCAGACTTAATTAATCAACTGATAAAAAATTCTGCAAACAGAAGCCAGGAAAGCTAATTATTTGCCATTACCTGCAGAAATACAAAGGTGCAGTTATTCTGTTTATAAGACATAGGATGGCATTTGGTGTCATGCAACACTAAGACATTGGAGGGAGGTTCACTAATAAAATCTACAGACCTGAAAGACAAAGGATGGCATTTAAAAAAAAAAAAACGGGTGTGACTCATGCCAAATCTGCATGAACAGGAGCATGTTGCACTGAATACAAGTTATACACAGTTGTTAACAGTGGATATAGTGTGTACAGCAGCTAGCTGCTATTACATTGCATTAGACATTCCTGGGATAACATAACATCTCAAGAGTCAGACTGGGGCCTCTTGTCATATTAGTCTCACAGTACCATTATCTTACTATATACTCTCAATTGCATAATTGAAGTACGGAAATGACTTCTTCCGATTATCGCTGCCAAACTGTTGAAAGATTCAAATACAGACTGCTGCAAGTACAGTTGACCAACCACAAGGATGTAAAACAGGAAGTCCAATTTAATCCAAAACGAAGAGAATTTATTGCACAAAATCCACAACACAAGCGCTTTCGCCTGGTCTTACCAGGCTTTATCAAGTGTAAAACATACTGAATACCTACACTCCATATAAAGTGCTTGGCCAATGTTCATAGGTTAATTAGTTAATTGACATTCCATAATTCAATTAACCTTGCATTTAAATACTTCGAAATGTGTTTAAATGAATTCAAAATAAAAATAAGTACATTTCATAAAAAATGGTTTTAAAAATGCATGTGTGTTTAACATGAGAGGTTGAAAACCCACCCTTAAAAAAGTCTTAAAAGCATATGTTTAAAAGTATACACAGCGTTATGATAGAAACAGTGTTAGAATAGTATCAAATGCAAGCATGACAAAAGTTCACCCTCATTGTACTGTTTATAATACAAATGAACTCAATACTCAATTCAAATATTAAAATATTATCTAGCATTGTCCCAGCTGCTTGAGGATAAAAATGTTAAATTACAACAGTGAAACTGACCAGGGCCACCTTGTCTCAAACCCAGCACAGATGTACCAGTAATAAGGCTGTACACATGAAAAAGGTAACAATGCAAACCACCGGATGGAATCGATATGCCATTACATTTGGCCAAAAGTGCTTGGCGGGGGGGAAGGGGGGGAAGGAGGGGGGGGGGGGGAGAGGAAATGAAAACCAATTTTCAAAGAATGTGAAGGAACAAGACATTCACCAACAATAAAAACTTAATGCAAATCAAAGGGTGTTGCTTCTGGCTTTTAAAATGCTTGCTAAGCTGGTACTGTCATTTAAGCCAGGGGTTTTGGTTGCATTCAACCTTAATTGCCAGAACAATTCCCTGTAGTACTACAGACTGGTTGCAGGAAGAAATAGAGTTCCTCAGGTCCTCCTTTCTTGACAGGGGTTACCCACCCGGTTTGTTTCAAAGCATACTCAAAGAGATTCTGGCAAAGAGAGACAGGTGTTTTCCAGCACTATTAAGCACAGGTTCACTATTTCATAGGCGTCACAATAATGAGCAGCAGAATAACTCTAGGGGTTTTGTATACACCTATGCAGCTGACTCTGAGTTCATAGAGAGGACCATGAAGTTCTTTTGGCCAGTGGTCACTTTACATGAGGAATTTGGTGGCTTTTTTCCTTCTAATATTTCTTTTATTAGGAAAAGGAACACGAATTTAAAGGGCATTTTTGAGCATAGCACAAAGAGTAATTTAGAACATCATAGTTGTCAGAAAAAGAAGGGAACATTCAAATGTGGCAGATGTCACCAATGCCCTTTCATGGCCAATACCCACAGAATCCAAATTCCAGCTCGCAACATCACATTATCAGCTATTGATTACTACTCTTGCAATATGTCAGGAGTGGTATACTTAGGTTTCTGTGAGGTTTGTGCGGCTTTCTATGTAGGAAAGACTGAGAGGGCATTGAAACGTAGGATATATGAACACACCTACGACATCAAAAACAAGAAAGACACCAATGCTTTTGTCAGACATTCTGTGGTATGCCCTAACATGTCCATCCGGTTTTTTGTCCTTGAAAAAGTCATCCAAGATCAGAGGGGAGGAGATTGGGAAACTGAACTGGCTTCGAGGGAATTGTTCTGGCAATTAAGGTTGAATGCAACCAAAACCCCTGGCTTAAATGACAGTACCAGCTTAGCAAGCATTTTAAAAGCCAGAAGCAACACCCTTTGATTTGCATTAAGTTTTTATTGTTGGTGAATGTCTTGTTCCTTCACATTCTTTAAAAATTGGTTTTCATTTCCTCTCCCCCCCTCCCCCCCCTCCCTCCTTCCCCCCCCTTCCCCCCCGCCAATCACTTTTGGCCAAATGTAATGGCATATCGATTCCATCCGGTGGTTTGCATTGTTACCTTTTTCATGTGTACAGCCTTATTACTGGTACATCTGTGCTGGGTTTGAGACAAGGTGGCCCTGGTCAGTTTCACTGTTGTAATTTAACATTTTTATCCTCAAGCAGCTGGGACAATGCTAGATAATATTTTAATATTTGAATTGAGTATTGAGTTCATTTGTATTATAAACAGTACAATGAGGGTGAACTTTTGTCATGCTTGCATTTGATACTATTCTAACACTGTTTCTATCATAACGCTGTGTATACTTTTAAACATATGCTTTTAAGACTTTTTTAAGGGTGGGTTTTCAACCTCTCATGTTAAACACACATGCATTTTTAAAACCATTTTTTATGAAATGTACTTATTTTTATTTTGAATTCATTTAAACACATTTCGAAGTATTTAAATGCAAGGTTAATTGAATTATGGAATGTCAATTAACTAATTAACCTATGAACATTGGCCAAGCACTTTATATGGAGTGTAGGTATTCAGTATGTTTTACACTTGATAAAGCCTGGTAAGACCAGGCGAAAGCGCTTGTGTTGTGGATTTTGTGCAATAAATTCTCTTCGTTTTGGATTAAATTGGACTTCCTGTTTTACATCCTTGTGGTTGGTCAACTGTACTTGCAGCAGTCTGTATTTGAATCTTTCAACAGTTTGGCAGCGATAATCGGAAGAAGTCATTTCCGTACTTCATTTACTGGTTTTTGTGTTTTGGGTACGCTTACTACGTCAATTGCATAATTGTTGGGGTGTTTGCCTGACAGAGCAAGAGGTACAGGATTTGATTCTCAACAGAGGAAATTGGCTAGACTTAAAACAGCCCACAGGGGCAGCAGGCCTAGTACTTACCTATGAACAAGTGCTATGGCAGTGGTTTGGTGACTTTTCAGCTGTAATCCCTGTCCCTGATTTAGCAGGGACTCACACTCTAAAACATTTTAAACATTTCCGACAAGTTTGTTTTAGAATTGTATACTAGGTGCTTTCAGCCGCTGCTCACTGAAATGTTGCTGGATTTATTAGTGAGACACATTCTGAAGTATTCAAGGGAGAGAAGAAAAAGTATATGCCAGGAGTCTGTTGGAGAAATGCTTTATTTTGTAAAAGGGAACTATATATTTATATATAGCTTATGTTGTGTATGTGCACAACAAGTTGGGCATATTGGTCTGCTGTCAGTACTTTGGTACCTTACTCCTCACTTTTAGTGCTAGCTGTCAAGGAGTGGCCATTGTATACACACACACACACACACACACACACACACACACACACACACACACACACACACACACACACACACACACACACATACACACATACACACATACACACATACACAATAAGTCCCAAGGTATACTTTCAGGCAAAGTCTGCCTGACAGGTGATCAAATAGGACATAACAGATGTGACTTTTGTACAAAATTACAACACACACACACACACACACACACACACACACACCAAATCCACATGAAAATATGCTTGCAGTTTTTATGTACTGTGTGTATATATGTGTGATTCTCTCCTTCAGCAATACCTACCTGGAAGAAAAAATTATTTTACTGCAAAAAGTGGTTTACGCTATCACAAAATATATCTACGCTGTCTTCTCCTGTTTTCCGTGTTCCACATCTCCATATCTAAATGAAACATAAAAGAATAATGATGCTGAGGGTGCTTAGTTTCACAGTATAATTTCTGTCTAAGACACTAGTGGCATCCAAGCTGCACATGGACAGTACGAGGAATAATAAAATTGTGCCCCCACCATACCTAACATGGTAGTTTCATATTAATTGTCTTTACATAACCATTTACATTTTGCTATGGCAGAAATTATTCACCATCCCAGCTTCCTCCTATAAAAAATAATTAAATGACACTAAGAATGCTCAACACCCATGCACAATCTATTTAATCGGGCATGACAAGATAGACAGATAGACAAGAGGAGAATTTAATGCCATTCATCAATGAATCATGTAGAGCAATAGAGTCTCCAGTTGAAGGGGTACAAGTCAGAGTCTTGAAGGTCAGAGCTAGTGGCATGGGGAGCTTAAGAGTGGTCTCAGTTGAAGTTACTATGGCCTGAATTATGATCTTTTTGTACTGCGACTGCATGTTTAAATGTGGGAGTTATAGCCTAAGCCAGAATGTGCAATACCCTGGAGTATTTTCCTTACTCCAAATTACAATGATCTCAGAGTTAGTATACTTATAGCATAGCTGTAGGAGATGCAGTCCCCATGTCAGATGGTTGCTGTCCTGCAAAAACACTTTAATTTTATCTTTGTATTTCTTTCACAAATAAAGTTTTTTTCTCAAAGCTGTAGGAGTCACAAGTCTTGTTCTCATTCATCTTATAGGGAGAAGCACAAAAGTATATTGTATGATTTGTAATACGCATGCAGAGTTACTGCATTTATTTTAGCAAGGCTACTAATTTAATTTTAAGGCAAATTTGAATGATTCTGGGCAAAGATAGAATAACACTAAGTATCAGCTAGATGGATTTCAAGCTGGTACTGTTATCATGAGGGTGATCTGCCATACAAGCAGCTTAAGTTCAAAGGTTATTACTAGGCATGTAGTTTGAACAGTATATAGCCTAGCCATACACCACTGGAAATTTCAAAAATAGGTTTACCTTCATTATTGTTAAGGGCCATACTACTAATCCATGGTGTAAATTTATATGAACTTGCAGTCACCAAGACAACACAAAAGAGACTAGGGTGTTACACCATATAGCATGCAAGACAAGTTTGTTCCATAGGTATGGCATCCTTTGAGAAATTAACCTATACATCCAAGAAGTCATATTTAAATTATAGCTTAAGCTGAAGGTTTTGCAGCAAGGGATCCTAACATTACCATTGTTTCTGAGGTGGAAAACGTCTAGTAAAACAAGGTCTTTCATAGACTGAAAGGCAAGACAAAAAATATACACTTAGGAATCTATACAAGATGGAGAAAAGTGAAATGCTTTTTAATCTGTCGTGTTAGCTATGGAGCCTAGCCCTTTTGTTCTCTTGGATAGGAAACATTGAGGCCTTTCAAACTGGTATAATGTATATGGTAAGACAGGGGCTTCAAAGATGGATGCACACTGATTAAGAGCTCAATTTCACCTCTCCCAGTGTGAAGACAGAAACTGAGAAGTAAGAGCTAGTAATTCTGTCAACTTGAGTAAAATTCAATTAATGGCTAGTAAATACGCCTGGATGCCAGCAAAGAGGAAATTTAAGAACCTGAAAATAATGAACTAGAAAAGGTGAAGAGAAAACACTGACTGGGAAAAATCCTGCAGCTGTTCATCAAAAAGTAGTTCAAGCTCCACCTTTGGTACAAGAGATGGCTTCCAGTAATTTAGAGGAAAAATAATCACATGTACTTGGAGCTGATTAAAATAAATAAAACATTGAAGGAGTATATCAACTCAAACAACAAAGTGAAGAAACTTTAACTAGCTATTCATATGACCTGATAAAACTGCAAAATTCAGATGTTGAATGAAGAAAAGGCAGGCTAGGTATGAAACTTCTCAAGAAAAGCTGTTTAAAAAACTGGTAGAGTTAGAAGATGGAGCACACAGAGAAAACCTGAGATTTTTCTGCTGTACCAGAGAAACTGGAAGGAACAGACTGTATTAACTTTATGAAAGCACAAATAAGCAACTAGGCTAGTATTCCACAGCAGGATTTGTTAATTGAAAGAACACATTGAGTGCATGCTCCAAATCTTGCCACAAGAAAGCAGCCAAGGCCTGTTTTAGTATGGATGCAATCATACCAGCAGAAAGAGTTGATCCTGATAAAACTGTCACATAAGGATGAAGTATTACAAATTGGAAACAGAAGAGAATTTGAAAATGAGTCTTCACTGTACACCAGGCAGAAGCACACATTTAAACCAGCAATCAGGGAATGTTGAAAGGCAGGTGTGAGATTTAAGCTCTTTCATCAAACTGTCTTCAGAGTATTTTTTCCTGGAGGATCAAAGACACGAGGAGGAAATACAAAAGTTTATCTAATGAAAAGTGAACCATCAAGCACAAGGGAACTCTGCGTCTTATTCATCTGACAATAAAGCTCAGAGACGGCTTTGTGAGTGAAATATGAAAATGCATGAGAGACAGAAAAAAGCACAGGAGTTGGCCAGAAGAATTGGGACTTGAACCAGAGTCTTGTTTTGGGAGATGGAGATGAACAGATAAAGAGGAAGACCAGCAACACTGAAATTCATGAATAAATGTGAGATTATAAAACATCAGTTACATTTGTGAAGTATGGCATTGCAAGAAAAAATGAGAAAGATTCCACTTTTGCTGACTTTGTTACTCTTGTGGGTGGACTGTAAAACATATGCCGCACTTTATGTCACTAATGTGCAGGACATTAAAAGGAAAAAATTTAAGTAAAACAATTTTGTTCTTAATAGTGTTTGTATAAAACATTTCATGATATAATGTGTAGTATGTAGTAGGGTATTTTAAATGTGGGGGTGAGACTGAGTCATTTCAGTGATTGTTGTGTGTGATAAAGATATTAAAGTAAACAAGTTAAGAAATGTAGGCTTTACATCATCTTCTTTCGGCTGTTCCCATTAGGGGTCGCCACAGTGGATCATCTGTTTCCATTTCTTCCTGTCCTCTGCATCTTGCTCTGTCACACCAAGCACCTGCATGCCCTCTCCCACCACATCCATAAACCTTATCTTAGGCCTTCCTCTTTTCCTGTTACCTGGTAGCTTCATCCTTAGCATCTTTTTCCCAATATACTCAGCATCCCCCCTCAGCTCATGTCCAAACCAACATAATCCTGCCTCTCTGGCTTTGTTTCCAAACCTTCCAACCCAGGCTGACCCTCTAATATACTTATTCCTGATCCTGTCCACCCTCGTCACACCCAGTGCAAATCTTAACATCTTTAACTCTGCCACATCCAGCTCTAACTCCTGCCTTTTTGTCAATGCCACTGTCTCCAACCCATATAACATAGCTGGTCTCACTACCCTCTTGTAGACCTTTCCTATCACTCTTACTGGTACTAGTCTGTCACAAATCACTCCGGACACTCTTCTCCACCCACTCCATCCTGCCTGTACTCTCTTCTTCACCTCTCTTCCACTCTCACCATTACTCTGAACTATTGATCCCAAGTATTTAAACTCATCCACCTTCGCCACCTCTACTCCTTGCAATATCACCATTCCTCTATCCTCCCTCTCATTCACACACATATATTCTGTCTTAGCCCTGCTGACCTTCATTCCTCTTCTCTCTAGAGCATATCTCCATCTCTCCAGGGTCTCCTCCACCTGTTCCCTACTCTTACTACAGATCACTATGTCATCTGCAAACATCATAGTCCATGGGGACTCCTGTCTGATCTTGTCTGTCAACCTGTCTATCACCATTGTAAATAAGAAAGGGCTCAGAGCTGATCCTTGATGTAATCCCACCTCCACCTTAAATGCATCCATCACTCCCACCGCAGACCTCACCGCTGTCACACTACCCTCGTACATATCCTGTACCACTCTTACATACTTCTCTGACACGCCTGACTTCCTCATACAATACCACAACTCCTCTCTAGGTACCCTGTCATATGCTTTCTCTAAGTCTACAGAAACACAATGCAACTCCTTCTGACCTTCTCTGTACTTCTCCATCAACACTCTCAGAGCAAACATCGCATCTGTAGTGCTCTTTTCCGGCATGAAACCATACTGCTGATCACTAATCATCATGTCCCTTCTTAACCTAGCTTCCACTATTCTTTCCCATAACTTCATGCTGTGACTGATCATTTTAATCCCTCTGTAGTTACTGCAGCTCTGCACAACACCCTTATTCTTAAAAATCGGTACCAAAACACTTTTTCTCCATTCCTCAGGCATCCTTTCACTTTCCAAGATTTCATTAAACAATCTGGTTAAACACTCCACTGCCATTTCACCTAAACACCTCCATGCTTCCACAGGTATGTCATCTGGACCAACAGCCTTTCCATTCTTCATCCTCTTCATAGCTATCCTTACTTCCTCCTTGCTAATCCATTGTACTTCATGATTCACTATCCCCACATCATCCAACCTTCTCTCCCTCTCATTCTCTTCATTCATCAACTCCTCAAAGTACTCTTTCCATCTCCTCAACACACTCTCCTCACTTAAAAATGATTGCGGTGTGACAGCTAAAGATATGTGGGAAGAGACTAAACAAAAGATAATACAAAAACTAAGAAAATGGAAGATCTGTTACATGGATACAGATAGGAAGATACAAGCAGTTAAAATGTTTTAGCCCCTTTAGTCTTGTACAAAAGTCAGGCATATTTTTATCAACCAGAGGAGAAGTTGTGGACAGCAATTAATAAAGAGCTGAAGGATTTTATCTGTGAGGGGAAGATGGCAAGAGTCAAGGGGGATAAGCTCATTCTTCCAATAGAACAAGGCAGATTGAGATTACCAGATTTGAAGGGGTATTTCAGAGCAATATAGTCAAGGCTCCTATACAAAGGACAAGCAGAAAACTAGAACTCAAAGTGGAAAGGGATGATGATGAAATGGGGTGGTGTTCAAGAAACAAGGATAGACTGGGATTTTGAATGCAGATAATTAAGGAGAATAACAATAATCACACAGAATATTTTATTTATAAAGTAACAGAAAGTATTCTAATAATTAAGCCAACATGGGAATGGAGAAAGGAGATTCTTCCAATAGGGATGACTGCAATTATGGATACAGACAGTAGGCAAGAGGGAGCTGGAATTTATTGGAGAAAATTGACAAAGGAACCAAGGTATTGATAGCAAATAACTAGAGAGAGAAAGGTAAAAGAATGGGAAGAAGCCAGAATTTATTGGAATTGCAGGTTAGAGATTGCCTTCCCTATCAAAGACTGATATCAGAGTACAGGCAAAGAGAAAGAAATAGGGGGGTCCTAAATAAAAGACCAGCACTGAGAGAGTTTTTAGTAGAATCTAGAACAGAATTTGCCATTAAAAAGAAATAATTAGCAGAGCATATAAAATATTGATGATAATTATAAGAATCAATCAGAGGAGCTTAGAAAGGATTGGGAAGAGAGTTTGGATAAGCAATTCACAAAGAGACAATAGGGGATATATGTATGTCTCCCAAATATGCAACAAAGTCTAGAAGATTTAGGATCTTTTCCTGGAAATGTTTACATAGATTTTTTATACCCCAAGTAGACTGCAGAGTATTTTCCTCAGGTAGATAGCAAATGTTGGAGGTGCAATGGGGAAGAAAGAGGTAATTGGGAACATATTTTCTGGTACTGTAATGAGTTGTTTGACTTTAAAGATTCCCTGCAGAATACTCTGTCAGAGATGCTGGTTGAGCAAACTGATGTAACTAGGAAAATTATTTTTCTGAGCTATGATACAAAATTGGAATTGCCTAGACATGGTAAGGCCTTTCTGAGTCTAATTATGGTGGATTCCAAAAAAGCAATTACCAGAAAATGGAACTCAGAATCTAAACCAAGTATACTAGAATTAGTGAATATAGTAACAGAGATAAAACAACTGGAACTGGGACCTCTATAAAAGGGTAAGAACAAATTACATAGGAAAAAATTGGAATTGTGGTAACAATACATACAGGGGAGGAATGAGGTTTAAAAGAAGGCAGGACTTGAGTGAGCTATGTAATGTTTGACTGACAATGATTGGGTACAGTATAAGTGATGTATAATGGTTGCAATTAGAATTGTGTTACTAGGACTTCTTATGTAAAATGCTTGCAGTTGGGATTATGTTAATGCAATTTGTTTTCATTTGTATAAATGTATGAATACCTGAGTCATAACTGATAATTTAATAAAGATGTTTTTTGTTTAAAAAAAAAACAATTTCAAAGGGGAAAAGGCTAAAAGTTAATGTTTTTGATCTGGGAGGTGAACAGAGCTAAGAAAAGAAAAGAAAGCAATCAGTGTAAGTGGGAGCACAGGCTGTCTCATGCACTTTAGCATGGATAACCTTAATTTCAGGTTCAGTCATGCCTGTGGGTGCAGCTGTCAATTTGGGGCAATTATTCCTGTCTGGAAGGTTAAATTTGAAGATGTACATAGTTTTCTGTGTTTGTTGTAAGTTAATAGCTTATGAGGGTATTCTGAAAATGTATCTAGTTTTTTTTTTGTTGTTTGAGAGTTTTCATTAAAACAAAAAGTCTTGAAAAATGTGACATAGGTTCAAATTCGAATGACAAGAAACAACTGTATGGAAGATCAACTTGCCAAACATTAGTGTATGCATGTAACACAAAAGTTGGAAATACACATTCTAAAAAGGTGTTATTTATAATAGGAGGGAATAATAACTTCTTATAATGGTATCACTCTCCATTTTTTTGGAATGTAAATGGCTTTGTAGGCATAGATAAAAAGGTAAGAGTATTGAATTATATTAAGAAATGCAGAGTGTAAATAGCAATGTTGCAGGAGATACATTTTGGAATGAAATGAGCTTGTCAATCTGATAAAGAAAGGAATTCAGGAGACATATTCAGCAAAATATCAGTGACAAAGGAAAAGGGGGTAATTATACTAATTATTAGAGCAGCTCAAATAGTGATAGAGGAGGGGAAAAGATAATAGTGGTAGATTTGTAGTAGTAAGGGTCTACTGGCAAGGGATGAGGATTACACTGGCGTGTATCTGTATTCCACCAAAAACTGTTACTAGTTCTCAGTCTGAAGAATTCTGTTTTTAAGATGAAAGTTGTTTTGTCTTTCGGCTTTTTCCCGGTTAGGGGTCGCCACAGCGGAACTCCGGTCCGCTAATGATTAGTAGTTGATTTTTACGTGCCGTGTTTCCAGCCCTGATGCACAACCTTCAATGAAGGTACGCCCCATTCACAAATGTCTCCACGCAGAAGACGCTCTAGCTGAGAATTGAACTGGACAACGTCTTACTGTGAGGCGACAACTCTACCGCAGCACCACCACATGGTTTAATGCTGTTCTGCTGTTTTTTTTTTTTATTAAATTTTTTTTTGTTTTCTTAGCCATCTTTTCAGTTTAGTTATTATAGAGCTTAAGAAAATTTTCGGAGAAATAGTCAGCTTTCAGCAAGGATTATTACTTATAGGTGGGGACTGGAACTTGATTTGCAATAGTGGAGTTGTATCAGGAGGACCTAGAAGGGAAAATATAACAAAAGAGGGTAGATTTCTGAAGACATTAATGAAAATATTTGTTATGGAAGACATGAATTCAGTAGTGGGAACTCTGAGAGAATTTGCATATTATTCTGCAAAGTACAATACTCTTGGCCATACTAGATAGAAATTATATTTCACAGAAACATGTGCATTTAATTGAAAGCTTCAATGCACATCCAGTAACTATTTCAGATTATGCACCAGTAAAAACTAAAATAAAAATGCAAGCTAATTAAGCAAAAATGACACACTGGCACTTTCCCATCTCCACCCGCCTGTTAAAAAGAGAGTAATTTAAGGAATGGATAGTGAAAATTATTCGAAAGTTATTATGGAAGATAGAAATTTCTTCAGAATTTATAACTAGTGAGTGGCATAAAAATGAAAATGGAGTTTAAAAATAAGGTAGAAAGAAAAGAAAAGAGATATTCTTAAGAAGTAATAGGAATTATTTAGAGGCTGAAAAGGGTTAAAGTACCGCAGAATAAGAGGAATCTCAGAGCATGAAGAGACAACTGCAGAGTGCTAAACAGAAAATAAGGGAGTATCTGGATAATATGCATGAGTTTAGAAAGACTGCTGTTAAGCAACTGTTTTTTGACAATAACTCCAGAGCACAAAAACTTTTAGCATAATGACTTAAGCAACAGAAGATATAAAAGTTGTTGCCAAACTTAGGGAGCCTATAACAAGAAAAATAACCAGCAATCCTGTAGAGGTATTAGAGCTATCTTAGAAATTTTATGAACATTTGTATAAAGCAGAGAAATCTGGAAATAAAGAAAGAGCACAAATGGAAATATTTGTGGAAGACTTAAGTACGCCAAGGTTAGAGGTAGATGAGGCTCAACAAACAAACACTTACAGGCAGATGAGATACAAATGGTGATGTATAATTCATCTGCAGGAAAGTCTCCAGGAACAGATGGTATTCCTGTGTAAGTTTGGAAGTTAGGTGGGAAGAAAGTGATAAAAATCTGGAAGGTTTTGTTTAACAGTATTATAAAAGGAGAGGAAGCACCAACATCTTGGAAAAAAGCTGTGGTGGTATAATACCCAAAGATGGTAAAGACACATCAGACCCATCTTCATATAGACCCATTTTAATTTTAAACCTTGATTATAAAGTGTTGATGTCTATGTTAGCTAAAAGAATGGCAAAGGTGTTGCCACAACTGATATGGATCAATGTGGTTTTGTGGAGGGGAGGCAAACATTTGACATCATTAAACAGAACAATGATAATCCAGAGAGAAGCATAATGTAAGAAAATACCACTGTTGTTGGTGGGTCTTAATGTATAGAAACAGAGTAAGCTGGGATTTTATGAGTAGGGCAATGGAAGCATTTCCATTCCCTGATAGACTAATAAGGTTAATTAGGAAGATATATGAAGGATCAGAGGCAAGAATTAAAGTGGGATGGTTCCTCTCTGATAAGATGTGTCTTAACAGAGGAACCAGGCAGCAGTGTCCTCTCTCCACCTTATTACTTGCTTTATATTCAGAGCCACTAGGAAAGAAAATAAGGGACTCAGAAATTCAAGGACAAAATTGGTATGGCAATCAAGAAAATTTCACTTTATTTGCAGATGTTATTATTTTGTACCCGATAAATCCAGGAAATTGCATATCATTGTTGTGGAACATTTTGAAACAGTTTCAAGTCTTTTTGGGATATAAAATTAACAAAGATAAAACAAAGGCTATAGCTGTAAATTATGTACCCACACATTAATTTGTTCAGCAATACCCATATTTATGGGAACACAATGAGATGAAATATTTAGGAGTATGGGTTAAAAAGGATTCTGTTATGGCAGCTAAGGATATGTGGGAAAAGACTAATCAAAAGATAATACAACAACTGAGAAACTGGAAGTCCTTGTTTATGGTTATGGAAAGTAGGATACAAGCGGTGAAAATGTTTTTTTTTAGTCCCTTTAGTTTTATATACAGGTCAGGCATATTTTTGTCAACCAGAGGAAAAGTTGTGGACAATAATTAATAATGAATATTTTAAATATATTTGTTTTTTATATTTTTATATTTATATATGCTGTTATGTTTAAATATTTGTATATATTCTTTATATATACTTTTATAAACATAGTATATATTAATATATGTATACTTTAACTGTAGAAGTTGCTTTGTGGTTGAGTATTTATAAACTGTTCTTGAATGAAGCCTTACAGGTGAACACTATTTTACTTAATTAAAGAATGATGTCATAGAGGCTTTAGTATAAATGTTAGCATTATTTTTTTGAGATGTAAAAGGTCTGAAGAAGCCCATGAGGGTGAAAGCGCTAACCTGGAATTCCAATAAACCTTGGATTTTATACTACATGCTTGAACTATTATTTATAGTGCTACTAGTTTTCTCTGTGCATGGTCCGATCGCCATGGAGTGCCCTGGTGCTGTTTCTTTGTTTTAAACTTAATTGGTATAGTTATCAGAGCATTTACCCCTACTTTGCTTGTTTTATTTGGTTTAAAAAGTGTTTTCTGTACTTGCGATAAAAGGGGACATGACTGAGAAGGATACTGTTGATATCGAATTACCTTACAATGCAGGAACAGCTGCAGTAAGCAGAAAAGACCTGAATAGGATTTCTGAATATGTAGTAGGGCAGGGCAACGCTCTGATGACGTTCATTGTGAATGAACAGGAAGAGACAGAGGGTGCTGAGTTGATGGAAATACTACAAGGAATCACAGAACACTTTGAGCTGTTAGAAGCTGATTTTTTGAAGTTGAAGAAACTACAGATGCAGAGACAGCATTTCAAGGTCTGCATAGACAGGAAAATCATACCCAGAGGACTGAGAGTACTTAAGATGCCTACGACTGGAGTACTTTATTCTGAACTACTTTACAAGTGGCAACAGTTGAATATTGAGGTGAGTGTTAAATATATGACACTGCTCAATGACTTTTTCTCAGTGCATGAGTTAGAACTACAAGAGAAGATACGTGCTTGTCAGAACTATGTGACAGTTAAATATCCGGCAGTAGTGGTGGATAAATTAATGGAATGACCTTTGGATAATGTGCATCTCTTTGAGAAAAAGTTATTGGAACAGAAATGCTCCAAAATTCAGCAAGATACTGCCGATTTTAAAAACGGCCATGTCTTCACTTGGCCGAGGAATAACTTTGCTAGAAACACCGACTATAGAGGACATGGTGTCCACATTGTTAATGAGCATGATAGTGCTAATAAGAATAATTTTACTCGCTTGCCTAAAGTATGAGACATACAAAGTACTAGTATCAACCATGTTGTAGACAATATTGTTTTGAATGTGCAGGATGATGTTAGTAATGTCAGCAACTTACAACAGAGCACCTTAGATCTTACTCCAGTAGTAACTACAGGGGCAAACCCAGTAGAATTAGACAGTAACTCATTAGCAATAATCACATCTAACGCTGATATGCAAGCAATGGCCCCTGCACCATTAGTAAGCACAGGGCCAAGCAGCACCTCTCACAAGTATGACAACTCATTGAACAACAAAGCTTTATTACGGGACCCTGTTGTCAGAAGGAAAGACCCTAGTGCAAGCTACCATAAAACAACATATGAACATACTTCTTTCCCCATCAACGAGGTACCCAGAGGAGGGAGAAACAGGTCAATGAGCAGGGGCAGACAGAAATGCAAGGGCTCAGGGGAGGAACATGTAGGCCCCGCAATCAAGAGGATGTGTGAGAGAATACCCAGACATTAGTTTGGAACCTCTCAGACAGAGTTTTAACAGAAGATGAAATATCTGTACTGAATAAGGGACCATCATTTATTCCCTCTATGAAAAGCAATCTACCTGACTCAGTGACAGATACGAAATTGTTTGGGAGGAATGTTCAACTGAAATTAGATTATGTGGGACATTCATCAATGGGTGAACATGGAGTTTTCAAGAGACCCAGCACATTTATTCCCATACTACATCCATTAATAGATACTTTTGTTAAAATGGTAGAGGAGGACTTACATGGTTTAAACAATAATAACAAATAGAAATGGTATGGTAACCTGAGTTCACAACAGAGAGTTGCTATGAATAATCTGAGGAGTGACAACACACTTATGATTAGACCAGCTGATAAAGGAGGACCAGTAGTAGTTATGAATAGAATGGACTATGATGACAAAATAAAAACAATGTTGGATAATAGTGAGTTCTATTCAGTAATCTCTAAGACTGAAATAGATATACAGGTTGGAACTATTAGAAGTATGTTAAAAGACTTATCCAAAAGTGAAATTATTAGTTTGGAACTATACACATTCTTTTTAGTTGAAAATCCGTTGATTCCAGTCATTCAAGGGTTACCAAAGGTCCACAAGAATACACATAATCCACCCATGAGACCCACTGTGGCAGGGAGAGGTTGGATTACTGAACCCCTCTCCTTGTATGTCGAAAAACAACCAAGGAAAGTTGTAGATAGTTTCGCTCATATCCTGAGGGATACTAAACAGTTTCTGCTGGACCTTTACAGTAAAGTGAGTGTGTTACAGACTGATTTACACTTCATATTAGTGACTCGATGTACAATCATTATCTACAGTTATACCCAACCAACATGGGTTAGAAAGTATACAGAGATGTCAAGGTGAATACTGATTATACCATGTCCCACATTGAATTAATTACTGGTTTGCTAGAGGCAATCCTGGAAAATAACATCTTCATGTTCAATGATACTGTCTATATACAGAAGGATGGCGTGGCTATAGGTACATCATGCACCAATAGCTATGCCAACCTAGTGATGGCAGACTGGGAAAAGGAAAAACTATTCTCACTAGCTAGCTTTAAGAGGAATGTTATTTATTATGCTAGGTTTGTGGATGACCTTTTCCTCCTATGGGCAGGATTGGAAGATGAACTACAGAAGTTTTTTTGTGAGGTCAGTTCTTTGACTAATTTTTTGAATTTTACCATGGAGAGTTCGGATAGATGGATATCATTCTTAGATGTATACATTTAAAGGTTAGACAGTGGTCTATTCAATACAGGTGTATATAGGAAGTCATGCTACAAGAACTCCCTCTTACATAGGAGTATGCATCCTCATTTTGTGTTCCACAATATAGTGAAAGGTCAAGCTATAAGAGCCTCACGTTTGAATCCAACAGAACAAGGGTTTAAGAATGAGGTAGATCAATTATGAGGGAGACTAGCTGCCAGATCTTATACACCAGAAGAGATATGCTCAGGGATTGAAGGGGTATGATCTTAGAACTCAATCTGCACGTCCATATTTTGCAAACCTTGTAGACTTAGAAGGAACATCAGAGAGAACTAGAATCACTGATACGACGATGAACCATCCCATAGTTAGGGTCTCACTGAATTATACACAAGACATCAGCAGTGTGAAAGGGATGTTTTATAAGAACAGGTCTGTCCTCACTACAGATCCCAAATTAAAAGAGATAGTGGGGGATAGACCGTCATTTGTCTACAGAAATAAGTCAAACTTGAACAGATTACTCTGTCAACCCAGAGTCCCCACTACAATTGGTATGGGCGAGACATTAAATTGCACCAGACCATGTCATAAATGCAATTATTGTCCCTTTATATCTGAGGACACCAGCTTTGTACACCCTGTCACTATGAAAAGATTTTGTTTCAACACTACAGCTAATTGTGACACTCAGCATGTCACATACCTAGCTAGGTGCATGGCCTGTGATGCATTTTATGTGGGGAAAACTGATAGAAGGTTACGTGATAGGATACGTGAAAATCTGTATAATATACGCATCCAATCCCCACATAATGCATTATCCAAGCATGTCACGAACACAAATAACACACACAGCTTCAAATTTCTAGTACTACAAGTAAACAAACCCAATCGTAGGGGTGGGGACATAAGGAACTATACAGAAAGGACAAAAGCCAGGTGGATTATAACGCTAAGAGCAGATCAGAGACCTTGACTGAATGACAGAGTCCCTATTAAACCAACCCTAAAAAATAGAAAGTTAGTTGTTAGATAAAGACCTGCAGGTCAGATGGGACATTATATTTGTATACATCATTGTATATATAATATAATTAGTCCTTATACAACTCTTACATGAATTCATTATGAGATGTACTTTATATACAGTTCTTATATGAACTGGTATAATTTGTTGTATAACATCTTATTGATGCATGGCATATACACACATACATATGTTTTGATATACATGACATTTAAAAAAATTTTTTTAATTTTTAAATATATTTGTTTTTTATATTTTTATATTTATATATGCTGTTATGTTTAAGTATTTTTTATATATTCTTTATATATACTTTTATAAACATAATATATATATTAATATATGTATACTTTAACTGTAGAAGTTGCTTTGTGGTTGAGTATTTATAAACTGTTCTTGAATGAAGCCTTACAGGTGAACACTATTTTACTTAATTAAAGAATGATGTCATAGAGGCTTTAGTATAAATGTTAGCATTACTTTTATGAGATGCAAAAGGTCTGAAGAAGCCCATGAGGGTGAAAGCGCTAACCTGGAATTCCAATAAACTTTGGATTTTATACTACATGCTCGAGCTATTACTTATAGTGCTACTAGTTCTCTCTGTGTATGGTTCGATCGCCGTGGAGTGCTCTGGTGCTGTTTCTTTGTTTTAAAAATAATTAATAATGAGTTGAAAGAATTTATCTGGGGGGGAGAGGGCAAAGATTAAGTGGGAGAAGCTGATCCTTCCAATAGAACAAGGTGGTTTAGTATTACCTGATTTAAAGGCATGTTTTAGAGCTACATAACTAAGGCTCATATCCATAACACAAGCAGAACGTTATTATTAAAGTGGAAAGGGATGATGATGATGAAGCGGGGGAAATTTGAGAAATAAGGAGAGAGTGCGATTTTAGATACAGATCCTTAAGGAGAATAACGACAACCATACATATTATATTCATAAAAAACAGAAAGTATTCTAAGAACTAAGGCAACATGAGAATGGAGAAAGGAGATTTTTTCTGATAGGAATGAGATACACAGAATAGGCAAAAGGGGGCTAGAATCTATTGGAGAAAACTGGCAAAGGAACCAAGGTATTGGGAGCAATTAACTAGAAAGGGAAGGGAAATAGAACATGATGAGGCCAAGAAGACATTTGGGCTGCAGGGTAGAGACTGGCTTCCCTAGCAGAGATTGATATCAAGAGTATTGGCAAACAGAAAGGGATAGGGGATTCCTAAGTGAAAGACCTGCTCTGGTAGAGGTTTTAGTTGAATCTAGAACAGAAAGTTTTATTAAAAAAAGGATAATTAGTAGGGCATGTAAGATATTGCCTAATAACAATAAGAATCAATCAGAGGAGGTTAGCAAAGATTGAGAAGAGAGGTTGAATAAGCAATTTACAAAGGAACAATGGGAGGACATATGTATGGCCCCTAAGTATGCAACAAAGTCTAGAAGGTTTAGGATTTTTGCTTGGAAATGTTTGCATGGCTATATTTATTCAGCAAGCAGACTCCAAATAATTTTTCCTCAGGTAGATGGCAAATGTGAGAGGTGTGATAGGGAAGAGAAAGGTAACCGAAAATATATGTTTTGTGAGTGTAATGAGTTGCTAGATTTTAAAAACTCTCTACAGAGTACTCTGTCAGAAATATTGGGGGAGGAAATGGGTGTTACTAAGGAAATGATTCTTTTGAGCTGGGATACAGGATCCAATTGCCTAGACACTGTAAGACCTTGTTGAGTTTAATTCTGGTGGCTGTCAAAATGCAATTACTAGAAAATGGAAATCAAAGTCTAAATCAACTGCATTTGAAGTATTGAATATTGTAATAGAGATAAAAGAGAAAAGTGGGATCTTTAGAAAAGGAAAGGAGCAAACTGTATAGAATCACACGGAAAGTGTGGGAACAATACATGCAGAATAATCTTCTACAGGAGCAGTGAGGTTTAAGGGAAGGCAGGAACTGAATGCAATGTTAGACTGATAATAGTTATAAAAAGAACATATACAATGTGTAATGTATGTAACTACAAACATGTTAATATGGTTTATTTTCTTTTATATGAATGTATGTTTGCCTATGTCTTAAGTGGTCATTTAACAAAAATGTTAAAAAATGTATGTGATAAGATGCATCCCATTTGGAGCATCACAGTCAATTATCAACCTAATAAGGGATGAAAATAGAAGAATTAAGACCTTTTTGGATTTTGATGATATAACTTGTATAATTAACTTGACAATAAAAAACTTCTGTACAGTATCTGATAGTTGATCAAAGGGCAGTTCATTGTCGATATAAGTGCTCAGATCCATAATCAGTGTATCGACTGTAAGTGAGGCTCCATTTATGTAATAGTCAGTAAGAAAGATTTGGTTCTCAAATCCAGCTACAGTATACTACATTTGTGCATTAAGTCAGAGTCCTTAGGAAAAAAAATAGGTGCAGACTCCAGTCATTCTTGGAGAATATGGGTATGTGGGAGAGTCAGTAATGACACCCAGTATGCCATCAAGGGTTAACCATAAACCTTGATCATCTGTCAACCTGTGTATGTGTGTGAACAAACAGCCATTAAGCAATCCATTGCAAAACATATAGGTTAAAATTTAAGTAAGTTTATCAACAATTTGTGCATGTGGAATCACATCAAATGCCTTAGTAAAGTTCAAAATAAGTAGCTGAGACAGAACAGCCCCATTAAGTGGCATGTCACATCTTCAAAAAAGTCAAACAAATTAAACGAGCAAAACTATCCTTATCCACATATCTATGTACATTTCATTTATTCTAACTGATTGGGTATATTAAAAGCTACAGCCAGGGTCAGGATGTGAATTAAGTACCCAGCTGCTCTCTGTTCTTAAAATTGTTATATGTTGTGTAGCAGTTCTGTGGCCTGTTTTCTTTTCACATACTCTTCAAGTATTTTCTGGATTTATACTCCTGGAAGACTGTAGGACATATGAGTGTGACTTGCCATATATAAATGAGAGTAGCAGTAAAATAATAATTGAATTAATCATTCTAGTTAATGAATTCAAGCTGCACCCCTCTTTTATAAGTGTCTCTCTATCTGCAGATTTAAAGTGTTCACATTCCTATTTATTGGACCCCCAGATGTATGTTCCACTTCCAATTCAAAATTTGTTGTGAATTCATATTCGGGTGTAGCTCCATATGAGCCATAGCCTTTACCTTGCCTTAATCTAACAAAACTGTCTGTTGACTGTTATATGCTTAGACTGAAACTGTCCTAAATCTTTCATATTAATGGAACACTACTTGGGGGGCATTGTCTACAGTTTTGACTAAAAGTATACAATCATCAGTATATAAATTAAGCTATACATTTGTGAGCATCAGGATGCCCTTGTATCTTGAGGTCTCCTAATTTCTGAAGCCATTTGCTTTCTGAGGGCCTTTCTCCAAAATCCTATACTAAATACAAGGTTTGCAATAAATGATAAAAGAGGTGCATTACAAAACATGTAAAATATAAACGTTCTTCTGTAAACAATGGGCTAAATACTGGTGCTATTATAAAAGGTCTGTCTGTAGATGCTGATTTTATATTGCAGATTTATGAAATAAATTTTCAGAGGTCCATAGGTTTATAGGTGTATATAGACTAATGAACACTGGGGCCTTTTTAAGCCAAGCCATGCATCCCAAATCTCAGACAAGTTCTTGTACCCTTGATAAGTGTAAGCTGTTGTTTTTGGAGAGAAAACATTTATAAGCAGGGTCCTAGAAGATGAACCATTTAACAAAAAAATACTAATGTTACAGTGAAACAAATGGTTATATCTCTAAGTCTGCCAGGTAATGTGAAGAAATTGGACACTGTCATCAGTACTAGCATGTCTGGCTGAAGTCTTTGTACATAATTTCAGATTAACCTGTGTATTCTAAGCCAGCTTGACTAGCTATGATATTATAAATAAGTTCTTACATGTTGATTTATAATCTCTTTGTACAGAATGCTTTAAGGACTTGAACAGTATTCCTTTACATTTCTAACAGAGCATATTTGTGAAGAGGATTCTAACTGCAGACTGTCTCAGAATCAGCTGCTTTGCAGATGATGTCATCAAAATGTTGACAGTTACTGTGCGTTACTCTCAAAGGCTGAAAGACAGGAAGGAACTTTAATAAACAACTGTTGGCTGAGTTTCAAAATATGAAATGAAAATTAGAACTGGAAGAGTTGTGACAGTTAAGCTAGTCTATAAAAGAGCCTGCTGACAACAGTTGAAGTCAGTTGTTGCCAGTTAACAGTCAATTGCCAGTTACAGTTGACTGTGCAATGGATACCCAAAAGGGCTCACCAAGAACTGTAAGCTTGCCTTTGCTATGTTGTAATAATTTAGTTAGATCAGGGGCAGTGCTCTTTAGTCAGATTGGAACATTATAACTAACCGGTTAAAGTTTTTCTAAATGTTAGATTCCTATCCTTCAGTATTGATTTAATTTTCCTGGTGATTGAGTTCTGTTTGTTTATTGGAAATTACTGTTTTATATTTTTAATCATTTTGCTCATTATTACATTTTTTATTAACTTACATTGTGGCTGGTCAATCAGTGCTTTTATAGTGATTTGAGAGTGCTTAAACCTGCTTTGGTAACCTCCTGTGCCACTCCAAAAGCCTGGCTGTTTTAGGTAATTTGCTAGCATTTGTTTTAATATCTAATTTTCACAATTGAACACCCCTTTAAAATGGCATGTATGGTCTCTGATTGGTGGCAGCATGTTACCATATTATTTTGGGGAGGGGGTACAGCTGGAAATCTGTCAGGCTTTCCCAGAAGTGTTTGAATGTGTGAGATTTAATTTAAGTGTGAGTGTATCAGATGTCTTAAACTGGGACGCATTGCTCTGAAGTGTGTAATAAGGAGTTGCATTAGGGATGGACAGAAATATACATTCCAGTACTAGGGTATAGAGTGTGTTCCTGTTGTGCTTTTAGGGGAAATGGTATGATATATTACTCCTGTTTAAGTGACAATCTCCTATTGGAGTCAGTAGTGAGGATTGAAGCTCCTTAGTTACCGACTCAGGATAGTAAGGAATATCACATTATTGTTGGCAATTCGGTGGGATACTATCCAGATGTTACAGGTAGATTCAAGATATCGATTAGAGAATTGTTTACCTATTTGAAAACTTTCTGATGCTGTATGACTAGAATGGGTAGTATTTTGCTATTTTGTGATATTACAAAATCTGTGCAAATTTTGCATATATTTTCACAATATTTTATAACAGTATTACCATACAAAACCATATGTGTTAGATGGCTAATAGTGGCAGCATTGTGTGCTTAATGTTTTGTATAATATGGTACCATTTGTTCATGTGTAGGTCACACATCTTTTATGAAATGAATACAGTTATGAAAATATAGCTAATAAGTGTAGCTGTTTTCTCAGAAAAGCAGTTATATCTTACAATATCTTTACATCACCCATCATGTTTTGATGTAATTTTTTATGAGTATCCACTGCTTGCATATACCACCCCCAGCATGACAGCATTACACTCCATTTTTGCATTATTAATGTAAACGTGAAAATGTATTATATTTTTCAGAACTTTTTGCAAACACTTTATAATAACTCCATCTTTGTATATCCCATGCTGGCCATTTTACTATGCATGCTAAGTAAATCATGTTAGCTTATAGGTGCCACCATACTGCCTTACTTTTCAGTATGCACCTGTATCAGGACTTCAGAAATTAGACTTTAGAAACACTGATAAGCATACTCATTTCAGGTGTATTGGAAATCATCCTGTAAAGATAAAGTATGTGCTTACAGAACACACAAGAACTCCGTTTTCCTAATGACTATATTCTCTTGTAGGAAGCAATGAGATAAAGTTTGTCTGTCTGATATTTGCCCACTTTTCTATCAATACGTTTCTGGCTCAGATGGCTAGTTCTTTATTCATTACCCAGATAAACAGCCCTGGTGGTAGGGGGCAGACTTGTCTTGTGTCCCTATATGGTTGACTGAGCTTGGATACACCTTCATGAATAGGAACATCAAAGTACGGATTATAATTGTTATCCATCTTATAAAGAATTCCCCTAAAATTCTTCTGCCATGAACCTCAGTTAGAAACTGCCAATCCAGTGAGTCTAAGGCTTTCTATATGCCAGAAAGTACCATTCCCACCTTTTAGTTATTTACTGAAATGTTCTTAACAATGGCCAGTATTCACCAACTATCTGCTGCTTGTCTGTCCTGAATGGACATATTCTGCACTGGGTTAATAAATTTCGGTAACAAATCAGCCATTTTTGGATAAAGTTTTTGCTAATGATACGGGTGTTTAATTGTCTGGATTTAGATTAAGTTTCTTTAATCTTAGGAAAGACCACAACCCTAGCATAGTCCACGGAAGGAAGAAGGGTATTCATTTCCCAAATCATATTATATAGGTGAATTAACATTTTCAGCAAATCTTCCTTGCCCCATTTATAAATCTCTAAATGTAAATCATTTGGGCCAGCTGCTTTTACACCATTTATTGATTTGATGGTTGATCTGAGTTCATTGGTTGTTATTGGTTTGCTCATCCCTGCCTTATCTATACTGGTTAAGATTTTTCTATCATGTATGAGATTGACCCATTCACATATATTGGTTGGTTCTCAGGGACCATACAGTCTTGTATAATCATTCCTAAAAAATTTTTCTGATCTCATTTGAGGATGAAACATTTTCCACTATCTCTCACGGTTTCAATTATTTGTTGTGCTAGTTTCTTTTCTTTAAATGATCATGCTATTTATGTAGCACTGCATTCCCACTTGATCCATTCAAAATCATTGCTGCTCATACATTCTGGTTCTGATCACATGTTAAGATTATCTCTTATCTTTGTCTTTCTCTGTTTGTATCTTCTTACTTTATAACATTTGAAGTCTATCATATTTTTTAAGCATGTTTTGTCATGTATGCCTATCCTTGCTCTCTTTTGCCATTAGTTGGACTTACATGGCAGCTTTCATTCTATCCCACCACAGTGAACAAATACCCGGATTTTCTATCAAATCATCATCCATTACTCTTATCAGTTCTTGCAATGCTTGTCCATTACATTACACCTATTTGTAGCTAGGCTGTTTTATTCTGCTTTGAAATCCAGTTGAACTATTGCAGGGTCTGAAATATGTCTTTCCATGACATTAACATCTTTCACTAATTTCAAAGACATAATTGGCATTAAAAAGCAATCTAGCCTACTTTTCCAATTTACTTTTCTGGAAAAAGTATATCCTACTTTATTAAATTGTCTTCAGATATCTAACTACTTCTTCAGTGCTGATTCATTTTTTAATTTGTTTACAGCTCTTAGATAGAGCTCTTCCCCATGCAATCTAACTACTTGCATGTCCACAGTAATATTAACCCCCCCCCAGATATTTAGATATGTCCATTTGATACAACCTCTAACTAACTAACTAGGACCAAGACAGAATATATGTGTATGAATGAGAGGGAGGATAGGGGAATGGTGAAGATGCAGGGAGTAGAGGTGGCAAAGGTGGATGAGTTTAAATACTTGGGATCAGCAGTTCAGAGTAATGGTGAGTGCAGAAGAGAGTACAGGCAGGATGGAGTGAGTGTCAGGAGTGATTTGTGACAGACGAGTACCAGTAAGAGGGAAAGGGAAGGTCAACAAGAGGGTAGTGAGACAAGCTATGTTATATGGGTTGGAGACAGTGGCATTTACAAAAAGGCAAGAGTCAGAGCTGGACGTGGCAGAGTTAAAGATGTTAATATTTGCACTGGATGTGATGAGGGTAGACAGGATTAGGAATAAGTATATTAGAGGGTCAGCCCAGGTTGGAAGGTTTGGAGACAAAGCCACAGAGGCAAGATTACGTTGGTTTGGACATGTGCTGAGGAGGGATGCAGAGTATATTGGGAAAAAGATGCTAAAGATGAAGCTGCCAGGTAACAGGAAAAGAGGAAGGCCTAAGATAAGGTTTATGGATGTGATGAGAGAGGACATGCAGGTGCTTTGTGTGACAGAGCAAGATGCAGAAGACAGGAAGAAATGGAAAGAGATGATCCGCTGTGGCGACCCCTAATGGGAGAAGCTGAAAGAAGACGAAGGTTTGATGCAACCTCTCTTGCCAGCACTTAATTAGAGCCTTAAAAATATTTTCCCTGCTTTTCCTTCCCACATAATCCATCCACCTTAACCACTTATTGTTATTCCCAGCTGTGCACAGTTTTACCTTACCCTTTTCCCTACATCTGCTTTAGGGTCAGTGAAAACGGATGAGAAATTTATTGTTCTTTACTTTGTATGTAACTTTAAGTTTTAATTTTGTTTCATGCAAAGTCATTATCTAGGCTTCAATCCTCTTAGCCCTTTGAAATATCCTTTTCCTTTTAATTGGATGTGAACAGCCCCCCATATTGCAAGTAATAGTTTGAATTACTCTTTCAATGGTATTATACCTTTTTTGACTGCCTGAAGATTCCTGTATGCCTTAGTCTCTCTCCCTAAGTAGCCATGTATTCTTGATGAAATTTTCTTTCCTGGGCTAAGGTGTTTGCCTATTTGGCATAGCTGAATATTGCCTATGGTGAATTAAAAGCTCAAATGGCCAGTGTATGGTAGCATTGTCCTTTTATTTGTTGGCCCCTCACTGGGAATTTGCTTAAGGTAACGTTGAAATTACAACTTTTGTGTACCTTGACATACTAATTGTTACAATCACAGAACACCCTTTGACAAGCGGTGATAAACTAGCAAAAATCCTGAAACCAATTAGATGTATATATTTTTCAGACACTACAAAAGAGGTATAGTTTTATAACTATAAAAGAATTTCTCACTAATTCATGACAATTCCAGTGCATCTCACCTGCATGATCTATATTAACAAATATTTTACATTCTTACTAACATGACCTTTCATCATACTATCTGTCTCTACCTTTCGAAACCTGCCCTCGCCCCACTCTTGGTGAGCTTGCGTTTTTTATTTTCGCTTCCTAGCATAGTAGATTATACTTCTGATACTTTTTATATACTACTTGTCATATTTAATCTTTTTTTTTACATCACTGGTGTCTCCTCATGCTTTATTGTAGCAGTTATGAAAATATAACTAATAATTGTAACTGTTTTATCAAAAAAGTATATCTGATAATGTCTTTATATTACCCATCATGTTTTAAGGGTCTACTTTAGAACAGCAAATGATCAGATGATCGAACGCTGTTAGAGCAAACACTACATGTCGAACCGGCAAAATAGCGAACAGCCGGAACAGTGAATTTTTTCCCAGGGAAAGAAATCGCTGGGCCGGCTGTCCGGGTTGGGCCATTTCCTCCACTCTAGTGCGATCTCGCTCTTGTGCAATCTTGGAGTTGGTATATTTAAGTAGGGGGGTGTGGGGAGCGAAGCCCCCCATTTTATTTAGTGTTTTTTTTTTTTGTTTGTTTTTTTTTTTTTTTGGGAACAGCGATTTTTTTTCCCTGGGAAAAAAAAAAATCACACTTCTGGCTGTTCGCTGTTTTGGATTTTCAACATTTAGGGGTCTATATAACAACGTTCGATCATCTGATCATTCGTTGTTATAATATAGACCCTGTTATAATGTCATTTTTTTACAAATATCCACTGCTTGCATACACCACCTCCAGCATGACAGCATTACACTCCATTTATGCATATATGTTTTTTTTTTAATTACATTGGTACTAGTGTTTTATTTGATGTTGTTTAAGTCTTTGGAACTTTTCTCCCAGGGCTTCCATCGGAAATGGGTATTTATTACCCAGTCAGACTTTCCCAGTAAACAAATTTCAATAAATAAATAAACTCTTAACTGTTTAACATCAACATAATAACCAAAATTCATACCAGAGCATTCCTTGCACAAACTATGTACCCAACCATTATTTTTATGAAGCTGTTCTTTCTTGATTTTACATCGTTTAGTTGTTAGATATCCTCCATTGTTGTGAACTGTTTCAGAAAAAAACAATAATCATAGTAGTAATGATGGAGAAAAAAAAAGGATTTCACTGGAGTAGCAAGTAAAACAAAAGAACCAGCTAACACAGCACTGTATAAACACTTGTTTAATCTAAAAACTTGTACAATCTAAAAAATAAAAACAGTAAAAAGTATATAACAGATGAGCGCATTCACACCAAATGTGCTTCGTCAGTTCTAAAAACAAACTAACAAGCAGTGCTTAAATACAGTCAGGAAAGTTCAAAGGCACCTGGTGAAGTCACGTGACCCCAGCTAGGGTTTTAAAGGTATATGGTCTTTTAATTCTTTCTCTTTGTCAGATTGTAAAATCAACATCCATTTAACTTCTAAGCATTCTGTTGAATTTCCTACTATTCCAAGTACAGCAAACCCCTTATAAGGGGTTTTATCTTACTCAAAATCCCAGACTTACTGGTTATGTCCACTGACTGTTTACATTCTGTCTAAATACCTGATGTATGAGAATTAAGACACAACCCAAGCAGTAACATTGTAATTGTTTGCTTATTTCTATAATGACTCACCAAGTTTCATAAATATTACTCTCTAATCTAAAGCCAAAATATTACAGTGCTACATTGAACTGCATGATGCTTTGTTGATACACATCCCATTGTGCTTTTTAAAGCCCTGAAACTTGGGTTACACTCACAGCAATTTGCACAGTTTGATTTTTTGCTATCAAATATGCATTTCTGTTAGCGATCTGGTTATTGCAGATTCATTCTAACTTTTCTGTATTCAACAGCTTTAATGAAAAATGCATACTGTTTTATTTTTTGCTACTATAGTAGGTTTATTAACCAATTTACCTGAGGGAATACAGGCCTAATCTTTAAACAGGTAAGCATGCTTCATGTCATTAGATCTTAATTAATTGAATAGTAAGCTATGGATCATGAATCTCCAATTGATTGAGAGTAGCCATGGCATAATGAACTCATTAGCACGTTGCAAGTACAACTGAGTAAATCTAGAGCACGTTGGTGGTAGCTTAGGTGGATGTAAAAGGCCCCATAACATTTACTGAAAAGAGTAGGGGAAATTTCCTGGTGCTCTAGCCAAAATGTCCCCTAGTCAATATGAATACCAACTTGGCTGTTATTTGAAAAGATGTCATTGGTCTAGTCGGGATAACCCATTCCAGAAAGCATAATTAAATAAATTAAGTAATTAAATTAAAAAAAGAGAATATGCTTGGCAGTCATAAAGTTAATATCTTTGACAATGCCTGTTATATTATGCCTGCCCTTGATCTGCCCTCCTTTTATAAGGCCTAGGGGCACTTTCTATCAGACATTAAAAGTAGCAATTCATAGAAATGAAACACTCACTCATATGAATTTGTAAATTTGTGTGTTAGCATGTTAATATTGCAGGTTTAAAATTAACAAATTGGTTATGTAGTCTGCAGGAAGGATCAACAAAGTTTTGTTGCTGATACCAGATAACCTGTGTAACCAGTTTTGAATTTCTTGAAGGAAATTTAACACAGCAGTTGACATTTCTGTGTTTTAACAGGCTTTAATTAATTTACGCTGATGTATTTATTCATGTAATTTTTAACTAGTGTAGAACACTGATCCATGTGGACCATTTATAGACTGAGCCTGAGGACATACAAAGAACAAAACAGTAGATGTAAACAAACAATTGAGACTTCATAAGTGAATAGTGCTTACAACAAATAACCTAACATTAACATAAGAACAAGCCAATAACTGGGCATGATCATGCAGCAACATGGGACTACAGGATGTGGATTTTGTGATAAGGAGCTAGAAAAAGAAGGAAGAAGAAAAAGGGAGGACGCTGACATGCAAAGAGGAAGGATGGAGAGGTGAACTGGACAGAAAGCAATTAGAATTTGTATGCTGAACTTTAGTTTTGTAATTGTAAATGATTAAAATAATAGATATAACTGAAGCTTATGTATAACATTTAGATAAAATTACAATTAAGTGAACTTACCCTAGTAGTACGAAATGCATTTTATCTGCTGAAAACTACATTTTTTAGTTCAGGATGCTATTTTAATAAAGACCACATGTATTTTTCTTTATTACTCACCCTTCCTGCAGCTAATCAGCTTTTCTCTTCATTCGCTAGGTCTGCTAGACATTCCTCAGCCTCTCCTGGAATCAATTGGACTCAATTTAGGGGCCGGTGAAGAGATCAAGAACACTGGTGCAGCATCATATATCTGCCAGAGTCTCTGCCCTAACCCCCTTCCACCCAGCAACAGCAGCAGCAGCCTTGCAAGATCTGCAGTTGCTGCTTACAGGAGGTGTGTATGTATGTATATATATATATATATATATATATATATATATATATATATATATAGGCTTCTGTCCATGCATGCACATCCTCCTACCCAAGAGGTATACTGCTTGTAGCGGTAAGCTCAGCAGGCTCTTAATGATGCTACTGCAGTGAACCTAGGCAGCTTCTCTCCCCCCAGGATGGGCGAGTCGACTTAACTGCTCACTCCCATCCTCCCCCCCATCCAGTCCCACCTAGCATGCATGCCACTAGTCTATCACTGGGGGAGTGCCATAGATTTTATATGGTCTGGTTGGTAATTTCAAATTTTGGAATAAGAATGGAGTAGTGCTTAGTGTATTTCAATTTTGTTTCAGGGGCTTGAAGGTTTGCCACTGACTGTGGAATGGACCTCAGGTTATATAGGGTATCTCTGTGAGTCTAACCACAAAGAAGGAAAAAGATTCAAGAGCGAGGATTTTACAGATGAGTGCTGACAGAAGAACTGTCCTCTGTGTAATCGCTAGCCATTGTGCTTTAGAAAATATGGACCAATGGTACTCCTTTTTCAAAGTGAGGTAGTTTTGAACTTGCATATACTGTTTGACATGGATTACGAACAGATTACATACTTTTTTGAGACAGTAACTATGACTGAAAACTCATATTCAAGTTAGGGTTGAAGAACCCCTTTTGCTGTGTTTAACAGCAAGAGTTAGAAAGTGGAATATCATTTAGGCCCTCTAAAAAAGATTTCTGATTTTGGCTTGTTGTAACTTGAGTATGGTGCTGAAAGTTGAGTGTGAGGAGATTTAATCAAATTCATAAGTATCTGTATTGCTGGACTGTTTCAGAGGTTCTTTATTCCTGTTAACAATGGTCTAGTTATTTGAGGCTTTGGGTTTTGGCAATTTTGTGTATGTGTGTGTGTGTGTGTGTGTGGGGGGGGTGTCAGGTTACCAAAGAGCAGTTTTTTTTTTTGTTTTTGTTTTTTTTTTTTTATGTCAGTATGAGGTTATTTTGTGATAGCCAATTACCTAGTAGGGTGAAATCTTGTTCTAATTTGTGTTTTATGAGGGATTGTGATATGCCAAATCTGTAAATAATCTTATTGTCTACAAAAAGGTGATAGTAAGGTAAAGGAGATCACCAGATGGTTTGTTAAAGAATAAAGTGAGAGAATGGGGGATAACATGGAACTTTGAGGGACACCCTTATTTAGACATGCAGAAGGAGGTGAGGTGGTATTGTGTACTTGAACTTTGAAGTATCTATGAAACAGGAAGTTTTAAAAACATTTGCTTGCCTGACAGCTTATCCCAGAAATAAGAAGAAGGTTTTGTCTCAGTGATCCAGTAGGTTAAAGCTTTGATAAATTCAGTAAAGATGAAACCAGTAAGAAGACCTTTAACCATGTTTTTTTTAGTATGGAATCTGTAAAGTGCAGTCATTGTGCCTCTTCCTGGCTAGAACCCATGCTGAAGCTTACAGAGAATCCTATACATTTGGAGATGGATACAAATTAGCTTTCCAAGTATTTTGTGTAGGGTTGCCAGGACTGAAATTTAATTTCTAAGTAACATTTTAAAGCATTTCAGAACAATTTTAGGAAATTCAGAGTGTAAACTCATTTAACACACAATGTATATATCTTTCAAATGAGTGGATCTGTATATCTCCAAGATAAATGCCACTCAGTCTTCAGCATGCCATATCGTCGAACCATTTTCTCCACTCAGAATCGTATGCTCCACAACCAATATTCACCATTCTCTGAATGTTCTTACTAGCACCTCCTCGTCCTATACATAGTTTTGCAACACTGCTCACCACCCCACCTGTATACTTCTAGAATAACTCTTATGACAGCCAAATATAATTGTCTCTGAACCTCCTTAATACCCCACCTCTTAAATACAATATTAACATTTTCTACCCTACCTAGTTCCTTTCAATTTCTTCAAATTTCTAATCAGTACTTACTCACCACTTAACTACATTATTAACAGTTTTGGTCCTACCATGTTTCATCCCACACTTCCATTTGTTTGAGCTTCTAATCATTAATCAGAAAATCTGTTTTCTATGTGACAAACCCACTAATACATCTCTTCAGTTGCTCAATGTTCAACATCTACTAAATGCATAAGTATTTTTTATACTGTAATGTTTTTCTTTATTTCATATGAATGTAATCTTATTAGCAAATGCATGTGTGATTGTTAATATATATTCATTTCTGTTTGTGTATATTACTGGGGTCTATATTAGTTCATCGACAGCTTAGGTTGTTGAATCTGTAATGATCGACACCTAAGCGTCGAACTTGCAAAATATCGAACAGTCATTTCAGCAAATTCTTTCCTTGGGAAAGAAGTCGCTTGGCTGTCATCGGGGATTTGACCTTTCGGCAATGTGGAGCGATCTTGGAGTTGGTATATTTAGTTAGGGAGGTGGGGTCACAGCCCCCCACTTTATTTAGGTTGAAAAGTTAATTTTGTTTGCGGATGGCCTTTTGAATTATTTCCCGAGGAAAGAATTTGCTTAAATGGTCATTCGAGAATTTGCAAGTTCGACGCTTAGGTGTCGATCATTACAGATTCGACAACCTAAGCTGTCGATGAACTAATATAGATAGTATTACTGAATGCCTGTTTAAAATGTTTGTTACCTGTTGGAGCTTTTCTCACTGGGCCTCCGCTGAAAAGGAAGTTTTGACTGAACCCAGTCAGACAAATCTAGTAAGCAAAAGCAAAATAAATAAAATATACAGGAGTTATTTATGTACACAGATAGTGTTTTAAATTTTCAAATCTGTTGAGTATTGCTGTTATCATACATTAGAATGGTTTCTAGCAGTATTAGTCAATCAACTGAATCAGTAAATCAGACAAATGTTATTGTAGTGGTTTTGCCCATTCAAGGCAAATTATCCCTTATTGCACTGAAGGAACAGTCAAAATCATAAAGAAAGGTTTCAGAAATGGGTAGTGTCTTGCTAAGGAATAAGTCTGAATATGTACAATTATCATGGATGACTACTGATGTCTTGAAAAAATGTCACCTTTTTATTTTTTTTACTAAAACAGGCAATTATCTTTGAAATGAGGGGTATGGCTAGTCCAGTAAGTAATGGCAACCTAATTCTGATCTTTGCAGTCCCCACTGGCAAACAGTAATTCAAAATGGGACATACGGGGGATATCTAGCCAAATAATCTTAGGTGAAAAGGTAGAAAAAGTAGATAAATTGTTATTAAAACAGTTTAAAGAATCATCCACAAAAGAAAAAAAAAATGCTAATCTGTTTGAATGCATGCAACTCCTAATGCAGGATGGGGAGACCTATCACAAAATGGCTCTAACCACAGAGAAAAGGCAGCAGCACCAAAGCATCAACTGCTAGTCATAGAGTTTTACAGAATTAAATAGTGGATTGTTCAAACTAGCACGTCAAAAAGAAGAGTCCTGCCATGTAATGGTAATTCACAATTTATGGAAGAATTCACTTTGAAATGGCAGTTCATCACAAAAGATTTCAAACATCGATTAACTATCTGGTCTCTCTATCTGTGACTTCCTGGGATAGTGTTATTTGGTAACAGATGCATGGCAGCTCCTTAGACAAGAATCAAAATAGGAAACCACTGCATACCTGGGCGGATTCGAATATTACTTCCAAGGCAATGGGGTTGAAGGCTATAAAAATAAAACAAGTAAATGATTGCAGTAGCCCACAAGCTGAATGAAAAAAAGGTGAGCTCCAATAGGTGGGAATGTGAAAGTGAGTAAAAGAGCATCAGCTAGCCAGCCACAGCAAGTGAGTCCAGAAGGAAGGCTGCAGGGGCAGGGTCTGCAAAAGTCAGATGCAGTGGGCAGGTAGGCAGGTGATTCTTCATAAGGAGGACATTACCAACAAAGGGTTTAGAAGGCTGACCACGGCTTTACTTCACCTGCTTCATTTTTGACAGACTCCAAGCAAGTCACTGAGAAGGAAGGAGGCCGAAGCTATTGACTTTGAAATGAGTAAAATGTTAACATGCTGTAGTTTCTTCTGACATAAGGTAGCACTGGGGAGGAACACAAAAGCATGTTAGATGGAAATCTGACTAATGACATAAATCTTTACTACAATGAGTAACTTACTTTCTTTTCTTAGAAGACTTTGGTAAAAAAAATGTCAGTAAAATGTTTATTGCCTGCTGATAGAGAAGCAGGTCTGAGTATAGATATAAAAATATGACAGTGTTGAAGTAATACATTAATATGTATTTTATTCACAATTATTGTTTTACCTTCACAGAACTTTACATAATGCAAGAGCCATCCAGGAGAAGCCCTGGTATGGAAACTCTGTATATAATTATGCCATTTACAGGAAAGAGTATACGTTTAGGAGTCATAGTCTATTGTGATTAGAAAGTCATTTAACACAAATAGTTGTTAATAAAATGAGATATTCAGTGTCATGTAAGAGTATTGGGTCTATCCCCTCCCCTCAGGCCATGGGGAAGTGTAGAGTATTATGCAAATACATGTTACTACCAAATTATAGACATGCAGACTCAGCACTGAAGGCACCCCAGCTGAGAATCGAACCGGTGAACCTCTTGCTGTGAGGTGATAACGCAACTGCTACACCACTGCTCCTTATGTCTCTAGCATCACTGTAGGTCACTCACTATCTCATCCTTTATATTTTATTTTATCTTATCTGATAAGTATATCATTATGTTCTGTAGACTACTAATTCAAGAAAATGCATGTATTCAGTACTGAGTGCTACTGTACTTTGTAGGATAAGGGCTGATTATGGTTCAGGACTAAATGATAAAGTCCCCCTTAGACCTTTGTTACAGACACGCTCACTTTTTAGATGAGCTTTACATACAGTTATGTGCATTAGTTGATTTTAAGTTTATTTCTTATTTTTAAATTTTTATATTATTCATTGTATGTATTCTTTTAATACATACTTGCTTAATTGGTTGATTTGCTAGTTGAATTTCTGTATGTATAAATTGCTGTGTGTGTGTGACTGCATTTTTATACTGACATCTGAAGAAGCAGCAAGAGCTGTGAAAGCGCTTATGTTGTTTTAAACTAAAAGATTGTTTTATGCAGAGAGCCTGGTGTCATCTCATCATTCTACTTTTGTAGACTGCTTTACTCTGGTTTATTTGTTTGGTGAGATGTTTACACAGCACAGTTTGGTCTTTTTTTCCCTGTTGGTTATTTTTTAAGACCATTTTCCAAGAGCTCCTCCCTATTTTTCTAAGGTACTCAAATAGCTTAAGTTACTGTAACAGTTTATCCAGTGTTAAACATAGTACAGTTGCGTAAGTGGAACTTAGCATAACAGATGTTCTAACTGATCACAAGCTGTTGAAGTAGCCGTATCCTCCCTTTGACTCCCTTCTACTGCATTATATGTTTTTGCCTGAGTGAGGATGTATATACTGTGTGTGTGTGTGTTTTTATACATGTTTATTTGCTTTATAGTTTTTTCCCAGTATTGAACTTTCAAGGATGTAGCCTACCTTTCTGAGGCAAGAAAGCTCTGAAGCTGTTTGGTGCTCTGACTGCTTTTTATATGAAGGTCTGCTGGAGCTCCTGGCAGTTAGAGTGCATGGAAGGTACCCTTAAGCTTTGAAAAGCTGGGTGGCTGGTCATATCCTTGGCAGGATATAACCCTAAAAGCACAGGCTACTGAAACAGTGGTCATTAAAACATCTACAGTTATGGTAAGTTCCACTTACACAGCTGTACTTTTCATTAACATATTGAAAACAAACACTGGTGCACAGCCGTGTGCATTGTGTTAATCTACTTGGCACTTGTTTGCACAATGTTTTTGTTTGGTATGGATTTTCATTTGTGCACTGGTTTCACACAGTGCGCACTATGTTTATGAATCATACTGTGTTCTATTAATGTACATTTAAATTTTCTCATTGCATTATATTGAATTGCTGTATTTCTTCTATATTTTGCTGTGGAGAATGAGTAGGGGGAGTTTGGACATTGCAGCTTGTGGGTGGGAGGGGCACCAAAAATATTTGTAAGAAAATCTCATTGTCTGTGATATGTTTCAGACTTGTAAAAACTGGGACACTATAATGCTTATATGTAAAGCAGTAGTAGTAGTACAAAAAAAAAATGGAATATGACCAAATTCACCACTAGCTGTTTCACACAAGGCTTTTGTAAGGTTGATCTACAATACTGCTTTTCAGTGAATAAAATATTACAATGCTTTTCTCTGCTTTGCAAAATATATACAGTAGAGAGTCTATTATCCAAACTAATTGGCACCTACGGTAGTTTGGATAATCAAATTTTTTCGGATAATCAAACATAACTGAACTGGGGTAAAAACGTCTAAAATCTTGTTTTTTTCTGCATGCAGGAATACACTTTTCAACCATTCAGTGATTCCAATGGACAATAAAGAATATTTTTCACACACGAGCTGGCTACAAGCTCAAAAAGCATGCTCCGGCAGATACATATAATGTTTACATTTTCAAACTTTATGAATTGACCTACCTGAAAACTTTGGAAGGCAGGTTCTGATAACTGACTGTTCTGATAATCGACTCTCTACTGTACCGTGGAAACATGAAGAAAATCTTTACATATTGAATGGCATATAATTTATTAGTTTATAAAACTTGTACTGTACTTAAATGGTATTGAATAATAAAATAATAATTTATAGCAATAATAATACTAATAAACAACTCTGAGCCTAAGAATTAGTTAACAAGATTTTATAATGGCTAATACAAAACATTGGTTGTAATAAATAACCTTAAAACAGATTGTATGTATAAATAATTAAATGTCTCCATTTTACAGACAATTATGTGAAGTAAAATTTGCTTTGATAGCTAATTGCCTGATCATGTCATTTTTAAAAAAGAAAACTGTAATTAGGAAGAACCATATACTAAACAAATCAATGCTGTTTGTCCAAGGAAGAATCATTCTGCTGGCATATGATATTGTCAAAAAAATGACATTCTTCAACTTGTTTTGGAGTTTTGCACATATTCTGAAATGCCTTGTGTTCCATAGATGAGTTACAGTTGATGCTCTTCATATTGATGACTGCTGCAATAGCCTAAGCTATAGGGTTTATATCCTGCCAAAGGTATACCAGCCGGTCAGCTTCCAAAGCTTCAGGGCACCTTTCATGTGCCCAAACTGTCAAGCAGCTCAAGCTGAGCTGATTACAAGACAAATTTGGCCACAAAGCCCGTCTAAACTTTACTCTTGCTGAAAAGTACACTTGTCTGAGGCTTTTGAGGATGGACATTCGGCTTGTGCTTTCCTTAGCTGCTAGTTCCCTTTGGAGAAAAAAAAATACATTTTCTTTTTTTTATTGATGCTTTATTACTTTCCTCTTCAGAAAATTTATTTTAAAGCTAGGAGTGTTGTGTTTTAATGGGGTGTCTCGAGACTGTAATGTACTTTTAAATGGAGCACTAGATGTTGCTGTCAGTTTAAAAGTAATGTTATTTAACTGACAAAATATTTTCTGTGGAGAAATTGTGTTTATTTTAAGGCTGTTGGGCTGCCATAGAGCTTGAAAGTGCTTTTACTGTGTTTTTTCTTAAATAAAAGTGACTTTTGCATACTGATAGCTCTACTGGCATCATTACTTGTCTTTCCCAGGACAGAAGCACCATTTTCATCTTGACCACGGAACAGACTGTCACTCCCGTGGTTGGTCCTTTCTCCAGCCTCAAAAAGAAAAAGTTAAACAAACAACCTTTGCACCACAACAGGCTAGCAATTTGCATTATAAGGATATAATGCCATGGCAACCCAACTGTAGGTGAATGAATCTGCTGAGGCCATTTGTTGTACCTCAGACCAATTATCTTTTATCCCTGATCCTTCTGGTGTAGCACCTTCAGCCATTATGGACCAAGGATTAGCCACAACCTCTGCAGATGTTTGGATCCCCTTAGTGGGCAAGGGAGAACCACTCTCAGCCTTGTACAGGGAACAGGTAAGGTTTCCCTGTTGTGTCAGAATGCTGTGTCCATCCCTGGGGAAGCAGTAGCTGCCATTAGTAATATGGATGGCCCATTTTTCTTGTCAAAAAGAAACAGAAAACCAAGCATGTATCGACTCCTCCTCCAATTTTGTTGGGTAGGAGTAGTTTACTGAGACTTACTCAGGGTTTAGTTGTTGATTCTTCTTGTATAGTAGTTTCTAGAAATGAAATAGGGGTACCTCTTTTAATGAACAAATTCAAGATTCTGAAGCTGAACAGGAAGATGCAGGGATGGATTCCTGGCTTTGTCCTCAGATTTCTGATTCAGACTCAGAGAACAGCTAATTCTCCCTGTGGGCCTTTCTCTGAGATTATTGTTAGAATGTCCCAGTGTTTTCAATGTGTTGTTACAGAAGGATTTTCCAGAACCTCCACCCATTCCTTCTGTCCTCTCTGCTTTAGAGGAGGTATGTCTCACTGCCTGCAATTTTCCTGATAGCCAGCTGTCCCTAAAAAGGCAGATAGGATGTATAAAGTTCTTCAGTCTAGCCTTAGTTGACTCCTCTGCTGCTAAGCACTTAGTCAATTCTAATTCTACTCTTTTTAATAAGGATGGGAAAATTATTGATAGGTATGGGAAAACGTGCATTCTTCTGCAACTTTGAATTTCAGAATTTGAAATTGTCAGGCTCCTAAGTTTATTCTGATGTATTGTGAAAGTATGAGGAATGTTTTATCTATAGTTTCTTTTTGTGATGAAATCTCTTCTTTAAATAGCTTAGGTTCTTCCATTGCACAAGTCACTACTCATTGTTTGTAGAGTGTGTTTATGACTCTGTTGATGCTTCTTAAGGGCTATAGTCACTTGTATGGTTTTAAGTAGGTTTGCATGGCTGCATTCTCAGAACATTCCAGATGATGTTAAAGATGAGATTTTAACTTCTCCCTTGGACAGAGATTTAGTGTTTGGCCCCTTTGCTGAAGAGGCGATCAAAAGTGTGACGAAAGGAGCAAGCTGATGCAGGAAATCTCTAAGATTTTTCAGCCCTCCTTTTCTAAATTGTCAAAAGGATTTTCTTTCTTCTCATCCAATATTGGCAAAAAAACAGAATGGACAGTCTCGACAGAATTCAGGTAAACAGATGTTTAAGAAGAGGTGACAAGGAGGTTCCAAAAAGAAGTCTCAAACCTCCCAAAACAAAGTGCATTCCAATAAGTCTGAATGACAATTCAGGCTACCTTGTGACCACCTCCCATCCTGGCCCTCTTTCTCTTCAAGAAAGTCAGAATCTCCATTTTTCTCTTTGGCAACAGATTGTTTCAGGCAACTGGGTTCGGAAAATCATTCATAAGGGTTACAGATGTTAGTGGGAGGAAATTACTCCTTTCCAGGTGGTCATTCCTTATCCTGCAGATCAGACAGTTTTGATTACACCTGTTCTTCATCACATGTTGTCCCAAGGAGTGATAGAACCAGTTCCTCCTTCCCAGGTTGGGAAGGGGTTTTATTCAAAGATATTTCTAGTTTCAAGGAAAGAAAACTCTTGGAGACCAGTTTGGGATCTTTATTTCCTAAACCTGTTTGTGATAGTCCCCGTATTCAAAATGATGCCACTTCACAGCCTGATGCCTCATCTTCCTCTTTCAAGTTTCCTGGTAACACTATTCTTATAAGATGCTTTTCATGGCATTCCTATTCATCCAGACTTCAGGCGTTTCTTAAGGTTTTGTGCTTCTGGAGCACATTATCAGTTCTCTACCTTTCTCTTTGAACTATCCACTGCACCAAGAGTATTCACAAATTGTCTGGCTCCAGTTATAGCTCATTGCAGGCTACAGGTTATCCACATTGAAGATCAGAATACAAGTGAAGTGTGCTGTATCTTTAAGAAGCATGTCAAGGCTATATGTGCATGTACAAATTCCAGACACGTGCACTCCCTAGAGCCATTTTGTAAGAGCAGCCGGAATGAGAGCATGCCTGATTACAGTTGTTAGTTTGTATAGAAGTTACTTAAGTTAAAAGTCAGAAAACTTCTGTAATGATGTGTTTGTATAAAATAAAGCTGCTTGAACAGAGCCCACAAAGACTCTTCTATTGTGTCCAAAGTAGGAGAGTGACATGGTGTCACAACCAGGATTGAAGAGAATAAGATCGAGAGCCATGAAGTGCAGGGATGACAGTGAAGGTAAAACTAAGAGAAACGAGCACAAACAGAGCCAGAAAAGAATCAAAGGTAATGAGAAGTAGCACGGGCTGTTTATAGGATAGAAGAGACAAAACAGGGCATTACAAGGGCACAAACTACATTATTGAGCAAGTGGAAGGCATGAAAAGTTTGTTGGCTAAAAAAAATGTTTCAAATAAAAGTATTTGATAAAATCATTAACAGTAAAGCAAAATGAGTATGTTTAAAGCAAAATTAATATGTTTAAAGATAAAACAAGCATGTTTAAAGCAAAACTGGGCATGTTTAGAGTACAACAAGCACAAGAAAAGTACATTGGGCATGAAAAGGGCTTAAATGAGCAAAACTAATATAATAAGGACACATTAAGCAAGAATAAAGCAAGGCGACTATGTGTTTTGGAAAAGTGCTATGTTTTGGCATAACTACGACTTTGTATTGTATCAAGGGCATAACTAAAGTTATTCAAAGTATCTCAAAGTGTGTAAATGTGCTTACAATGTGTGTGTATTACTGTGCATGTATTTTGAAGAGTTTATTGTGTGCAAAGTGCCACTATTTTGTGAAACACAGTCAAAGTATAGCTATTTCGAAAGATTTCTTGTGCTGGGTGTGTCTATTCGCAAAGTGTCACTATTGCAGAGTGTTTCTTGCACTGCAAAGAGTTGCCTAAAATGGTACTGCCATTTTGGGGGCATTTCAGTGTGCTGTATGCAGTTATTCGCAAAGTGCCACTACTTTGAAATATTATTGAGTTTTGGGCAAGAGACGTCCAGTTTATTCTCATTGTGCAGTTATTTGATATGTTTCTTACACTGATAAGAGGTGATTTATTGCAAAATGGTATTACAGTATCGGAGAGTTTATTTCACTTGAGTTGTAAAGTTGTTTGAGATATTTCTTAAAATGCTGATAAATGACTTTAGCATTTTTCAACAGTGTTAAAGCACCCGAGAAGTTTATTTCGCAAAGTCCAATTATTCAAAGGTACTATGAGTTTGTTCATTAGCATTATTTAGAAAAGGCCAAAAGGTATAAATTCAGATGCACAAAGGCATTGGACAAAGTTACAAATACTGGCATAAGTTTCTGGCATATGTGCGCGAGTGTATGTTTGTGATTATTTACAATACACTTCACTGGCATGTGTTAATACGGCAGACGGATTTCACAAGACCTTACCAATTGTATTTGATCAGAATATTGCAGAGAATTGGAAAATATTTGAGCAAGAGTACAATATTTTTATACAAGCAGCTTATGCAGATAGAGAAGCATGCACCAGGGCATTCATTTTGCTAAACTTAGCTGGGTCAGAGGCCATAGAAAGAGTGTGTTCATTTGTGTATGCTCCTGCAGTATATGAAGGAGAAGGTGAAGACCACCATATTATTGTAAAGGCTGAATCAAGAGAAGACCCAAAGTGTTTGAAGTGCATGTTCAGAGAAATGTGTAACCCCCCAGACAAATATTACATTAGAGGCATTTGTTTTACATGACAGATCAGAAACCAGGGGAAACATTTGCAGCTTATATAACTGACCTGAGAAACAAAGCTAAAATGTGTCAGTTCGGTGACTTAAACTTAGAGGTGATCTCTGCTTGACTTACAAAGCCATGTCTGTCCCAGCTCTGTTAGAAATGCTGCATCTGAAGAAATTCCAATCTCTCCACACCACATGCTCCAGAGACCTCAGCGTCATTACCACAATCAACAGAACATGGTGGAGGGACAGGTTCATAACCCAGAGACTGCCCATGCTATGGAACAGACTTCCCATACATGTCAAACAGAGCACCTCACTGACCCTCTTCAACAGGAATCTTAATGAGTGGATGGGAAACAGAAAATTCACCCCGGGGATCACTCCAGTGGCTCTACTCAACAGAGGCACTGGGAACTAAGGTTGGGTGGCAAGATGCCATGGTAATCCTATGGACTAGGCTTGTAAAGGCTCCAGGGCCATTAGCCTAGTACACACCTATGAACCTATAATAAAGGACAGGCTTGCATGTGGTATTAACAGAGCTGCTGTGAGAAAGATTTTAGTTTGTGACAGTGATTTAACATTGAGCAAAGCCATACAGATTTGTCAAATCCATGAGGTGACAGAAAAACACATGAGTATGCTTGCGAATGACAAGAGCATGGTTTCAGGTGGCTATAGAGCAAATGCAGACATTATGCAACATGTGGCAAACAGATGTAGGCCCAAGCACATGGCAGTTACAAGGTTTCTAGGGAAGACATGTAGCTTTCCAGTAAGTTCTAAGAGAGTAGCACGCTCAAGCTCAGTGCAGTACGGGCATGAATCAGCAAAACCCAAGTCTAGCTTTATTGTTAACTGTCGCAATTGTGGTACAAATCATGAGTCTAAAAGAGAGAATTGCTTAGCATTTGGTCAGCAATGCTACAAGTGTAAAAAATGGAACCACTTCCAAAAGTTTTGTAAATCAAGTAAGCCTCACATGGTTGTAAAGAAAGATCACACAAAGAAGCAAGTTGATCAAGTGGAGCCGAAGCAGACAGCTTCCTATGTAAATGGTTTATTGGTGCTTGATGAAAGAGCTGATACAGTGAACTTATTAACAAGAAGCAAAGTGTTTTGTACTGTCCAAATTAATGGAAAATTCACAGACCTTAAAGTAGACACTGGTTCAAAGTGTAATGTTATATCAGCAGACACATTTGCTAAAGTGAGAACCAACGAACAGCTTAATGAAACCAGGAGTGCGAGACTTGTTGCTTATGGAGGTGAAGAAATTCAAACCAGTGGTTCAGTGATGCTTTCATGTTCTTTGGCTGAGAACTGTTACAACTTATTCTATGTAGTGCGAAGACCAGTGCAATCTTTACTGGGTCTCAAAGATAGTTTTAGAATGAATCTGCTTTCTTTTGCTAAAGAAATCCATAATGTAAGTGCGTTTCTGAGTTCTAATTTTTCTGAAGCCATTTTCTCAGAGTATGCTGATGTTTTCGATGACAGGTTAGGCAAACTTCCAGCCGTGTATTCCATGAAATTAGACCCAGAGGTCACTCCAGTAGTCAGACCAGCAAGAAGAGTTCCGATAGCTATGCAGGATAAAGTTAAGACTCGGTTGGATAAAATGGTGCAGCAAGGTGTGATTTGTCCAGTCACAGAACCAACTAAATGGGTGTCGTCCATGGTAGCAGCCCACAAAAAAGGCTGAGATGAAATCAAAATATGTATTGACCCAAGATATCTGAACAAAGCATTAGAGAGACCATATCATCCAATGCGTACAGATGAAGAGGTCACAGCCTTAATACCGAATGCCACTGTTTTCTCCATCTTGGATGCAAAGAGTTCATTTTGGCAAGTGATGCTTGATCACAAATCTTCATTTCTAACAACTTTTGGTACTCTGTTTGGCAGATACAGATTCCTAAGGATGACATTTGGAATAAATTCTGCAAGTGAAGTGTTTCAGTGTGCAATGGAGCAAATTTGTTCGAGTTATCCTTGTGCCATAATAGTAGATAATTTATTGGTTGGAAGCAATGGTGAAGCAGAGCATGGCAGAAACCTCAAGAAAGTTCTAGACATAGCATGTGAAGTAAACCTGAAGCTCAATCCTCTGAAGTGCAAATTCAGACTGCCAGAAGTTACATACATAGGTCATTTGTTCACGAGTACAAGCTTAAGACCAGACCCGACCAAGCAAACAGCTATTCTTGAGTTGTCAGCAGCTGATAATGTACAAACTCTACAACATTTTCTAGGCATGGTCAACTATTTAGGCAAGTTTATACCAGACATCAGTGAGCTGACAGCACCTTTAAGAGAGTTAACACACAAAAATGTTGCTTGGTCATGGTTGGAAAAGAAACAAAAGGCATTAGAAGACCTTAAGCAGAAAATTGCCACCCCACCTACCTTAAGAAACTATGATGTAAACAAACCAGTTACTCTTTCCTGTGATACATCAAAATTTGGTCTTGGTGCAATTATACTTCAAGAGGGCAGACCAGTAGCCTAGGCATCTAGAACACTAACCCAAACTGAGACGCAGTATGCTCAGAATGATAAGGAGCTTTTGGCAACAGTATTTGTATGTTCTAAGTTTCATGATTATATTTATGTATTCAGACTGAAACTGACCAGCAACCTCTAGTTACTATTCTAAAGAAGCCTATGCATTCTGCTCCAGCGAGATTACAAAAAATGATGCTCAAATTGCAAAAGTACAATTATAAAATGGTCTACATGAAAGGTGAATTGCTTTATCTGCCTGATACCATATCCAGACCACCCAGACATATGACAGAACAGCTTCACGCAGATAATTTTGACTTCGATGTGATGTCAGTGCATAATTTTTCTACCACTAAACTTGATGAGTTGAGAGATCATACTCAGACTGATCCAATTTTGCAGAAGCTCAATCACTACATTAATGTTGGATGGCCGTCAAAGCATTCTAGTGTGCCACCTGAAGTGCAACCTATTTTCTTTACAGAGATGAATTGTTGATGGAAGATGGCTTTATTTTCAAAGTTCCTAAAATTGTTGTTACTGCTTCCTTACAACAAGAATATATCCAGAGTTTGTGTTGTTGTCACCCAGGATCCGCATCCACAAAGAGATGAGCAAGAGAATTAGTATTTTGGCCTTCATTACTGAAAGACATTGATAAAATGCTTTCTTCTTGTTCAGTATGCAATAGTACTAGACCGCATTTGCAAAGAGAACCACTTCAGCCAAGTCCATTTCCTGAACTACCTTGGTCAACAGTTGCAGCTGATATCTTTGAGTGGGACAGTCAACACTACTTGGTTTTGATAGACTCTTACTAGAATTGGTTTGAGCTTGATCTACTACCTAACTTAATATCCACTGCTGTTACTACTAAGTTGAAACATCTTTTTTCAGTTCATGGTGGTCCACATAAAGTTCTTTCTGACAATGAATTTACTAGCCAGTTGTTTCAGAAATTTGCAAAACACTGGGACTTTGTACATGTCACTAGTAATCCTGAATATCCTCAGCCAGATGGTCTAGCTGAACATGCAGTACAGAGTGCAAAGCAATTACTTGAAAGGTCAAAGTGTGACAATACTGATGCGTTCTTGAATTTGTTTAATCTCAGAAACATACCTTGTGACGATATTTTTGCCTCACCTGCTCAAAGACTACTTTCCAGCAAACTAGAACTACGCTACTCATTACTTCCAGTTTATTGATGCCTAAACCTAAGAACAATAAAACCATCAAGGCTCAATTGGTTAAGAAGCTTAATATCCAGAAATCTAGTTATGACAGATCGAGCAGATTACTTCATCCGTTGAGGGAAGGAGAGATGGTATGAATCCAGATAATGAAAGGTTTTGTTTGAATTGGTAAACTTTGAAGGTGTGGAATATAGGAGGATTTGTAAACATCTTCTTTCTGTATAAGAATTATTATCACCATCACAACACTGTTTCTGTGATGAAAACTTCAAATCTAAGAGTGAATTAGATACTGTTGCCATACCAGAATATGTTCAAAATTCTGATACCATTCCAGAAAATGTTCCAGACATTCCACAGGTCAAACATTGTGCAGAAATGGTTCCATTTGCTAAATCTCTCAGCTTTATGTCACACGATATGGGCTAGTATCAAAGCCTAGTTTGAAATACGCAGCAACATGGATTTGATTTTATATATATATATATATATATATATATATATATATATATATATATATATAGGAGTACTTACTTAGTGTTGTGCAATGCATGACAAAGAATTACCTGTGATTTCTGCATGTTAAATAGACTCCTAGCATATTTCTCAAAGAAGGAGAATGTAGATCAGAATACAAGTGAAGTGTGCTGTATCTTTAAGAAGCATGTCAAGGCTATATGTGCACATATAAATTCCAGACACGTGCACTCCCTAGTGCCATTTTGTAAGAGCAGCCAGAGTGAGAGCATGCATGATCACAGTTGTTAGTTTGTATACAAGTTATTTAAGTTAAAGTCAGTAAACTTCTACAGTGACGTGTTTGTATAAAATAAAGCTGCTTGAACAGAACCCAGAAAGACTCTTCTATTTTGTCCAAAGTAGGAGAGAGAGACACATTTTTCTGTATTTAGCTGACTTGCTTATCTTTGCAGAATCTTTTTTAAAATGTCAGGAATCTCTTTCTTGTGTGAGAGATCTCTTGCACAAGCTAGGATTCCAAGAGCAAATTTAAAAGTCTTTCTTGACTCCCTCACACAGGATTGTGTTCCTGGGATGTCAGTTAGACATCTCAGTTCAAAGAGTTTTTCTTCCAGAGGAAAGAATAACAGATCTTTATTTAGATCTAGTTTAAGGTTTTCCACTCATATTTCAGTCACTCCGAGGGATTACATCAGGATTTTGGGTCTTATTGCATCTATGATTCTCATGATACCCCTGGCAAGACTCTATGTGAGAAAGATACAGTGGTATCTGAAATCTCTTTGGTCCCATTATCAATAACCTTCATCCTTTCTGATCCCAGTACTGGGGTTTATCAGAAGAAAAATCACGTGGTGGAGAAAAGAGATATCCATAAATCAAGGTCTCCCTGTCTCCCACCCTGCTGCAAAGCAGTCAATCACTACAGATGCTTCAGACTTTGCTTGGGGAGCAGTTTGAGGAGAGATAAAAATGTGGGGATTGTGGGACACCAAGGACAGATGCAAACATATAAATATAAAAGAGATGCTTGCCCTGATTAAAGCACTCAACTCTCTGAAGCATCTTTGGTCCCTGTGACCTCTTCAAGTGGTTATAGACAATATCATAGTGATGTGGTGCATCAACAATCAAGGGGGAACCAGATCATACTCCTTTGCAGACTAGCCATGTTAGCTTGGGATATAGCTTCATAGAACAGTCTCACTCTACAGGCATCCTACATTCCGTCCGAACAAAAATTGTGTGGAAGATCACCGAGTGCATGTAATTTGTATTACTTTATCATCTACTGATGTGTAAGAAAATAAATGGATGATCAAAAACATTGCATTTTTAGTATTTTAGCAATGTAGTTGTGCTACTGCATTTTAGATGCACATGACTCAGTGATTCAACATACTGAAAATCTGAATTTCACTTTATCATAAGGTCTGTATGTTTGGACTAATGGCATATGTAATTCATGTGATAAGTGTCTTGTTGTAATCTATGTGAAGTTTAATGTCTTAGCACAAAAGTGCACATATTTGTCACCTTATGTGTAGGTAACTTAAAATTAAAATCTGAAATCCTGTATATGAAAAGAACAGAAGCCAGGCATAACCCTTCATTGTAAGTCTGTTACACTGAGCTGTACCTTGTAAAACTCTGGCTAATAGACATGTTTTGCTCCCCCTCCCCTTCTTCTGTAATACTACCCCACCTTTCATGATTGCCCTTATCCTTTTCTCATCTGGAATTATCTCTCCATCTCCTTAATGAGAATATAAGAGATTAAGGGGAGAGGAGTCATGGGTTTAGTGCTTAGCATAACTAATATACTCTTTCTTACTATGATTATATCCATTTCTCAGTTATTTTTTGCACTGATCCTTCAAGTAATGACTATTTCACCCCATTTACTGCACTGTGTGTTCTTGTGATGTTCTATATGTATAAAATTGTAGACAAATGAGTTACACCTCTCAAAAATAACTGAATCACACTTAAATTTTGTATCTGTATATTACCATTTCATTCATCTTATGTTTTATTGCTTTATATGTGTAATACCTTCTCTAGATGTAATTACTGTGTAAAATATTTCATTTTCTTTTTTAATGCATTATATTTCATGCCATAGATGTTGTTTAATCTGCTTGCATTTATTGTAAAATAGTGCATTTATGTGCTTATTGTTATTGCCAGTTTGGCCTGGGTTGTGGTCCGAAAAGGGTCCTTGGACATTTCACTTACCTGGTTAACAAACATCAAGTAAATCAATCAGTCAATCAATCTTTTGTGAATGCAGTTTGATACAGTGGAATACAAATAAGGTCTGATGTTCTGGACCAAGCTGTACTTCCTTCAGTTTGAGGTACAGCTCATTGCTGTGGTCCCAGCTGTGTGTGATGCAGGAAGGGAGCCAGCTGTACCTCCAGGCATTTCCTTTGCTTTTGGCCCCTGCAAGCTACTTCACTGCTATGCACACCCCACTGCATAGGACTCGGTTACACCTGGAATATAATGCCATGGCAACCCAACAGTATGCAAATGAAATGCCTAGTGAGGCATGTCAATGAATCACTGCTAAGAAAAGCCTAGCCTAATTTAATTGCTGGGATTATTAACATGTTTATAGTAGAAAGGGTAGTTTGCATTGCAGACTCCTTTCTGGGGCTGGGTTCTGCATTGCTATTACATTATAAGGACATAACATGGAAGCAGGTTTGCCTAAAGCTCTCTGCTCGTCCACTTGGGTTGTTCATGAATTTAAGCCTCAGCTCACAAATGCATCAATCACTGGTCTGGGAAAAGCAAAATATGTAATATTTTTTTAATATGATGCCCATCATATTCATTACAGTCTTTCTGGTAGTATCTTGAAATTAAAAGCATTAGCACTACATGAAAATATTATTTTCTAGGTTTGTATCACCTACTGCCTGCCAACTATCAGCCTTTGCAACCAATTGGACTATTTATTCTTCAGTGGCGTGAGAGTTAATCTAGAAGGTGCTGACAATGTTTTGAAATTAAAAGCATTAGCTCTACATAAGCAATTTTTTTCTATGAGATTTTTATTGCTTCTGCATGCCAGCCCTCAGCCTTTGCAGCTAGTGGCCCATTCATTCCTCAGTGGGGTGAGAGTCAGTTGAGGAATTTGTCATCCAGGCAACCAACAAAAATTTTCCTATAGGCCCTAACCCCTTCATCTGGTGGTAGATGTGGACTCTTATAACCATGAGGGCCTACAAAGCCTTCCCTTGTACATGAATGTTATCCCGCCATGTGCTGAATAAGGGCTACCAAGACTGACCTGTAGACTATGGCCATATTCCTTGGTGTGTGCTACATCACTGACACTGGATCTATATTATATGTTCGAAGTCTGAAAACTTCAAAGCTCATATGATCGACTCCATATGAGCAAAGTTTTCAAACATCGAACATAAAATGTAAACAAACTAAATATAAAAAACCTACCTGAATGCTGTATGCAGGGGAGTAAGCCCCTTTGCACCCCCCACACCTCCTGCTACTTAAATATACCAGCTCTGAGATTGCACTACATTGAAGTGAAGGGAAATATTCCCTATGGCGATCTCCATTGAAATGTTCGATGTTTGAAAACTTTGCTCATATGATGTCGATCATATGAGATTCGAAGATTTCAAATTTTAAACTTACAATATAGATCCCACTGACAACAGCAAGCATCCATCCATTTGCTGGTTGAGGAATGCATCCAGTGATCCAATCCTCCACTCCTTTCCCACATGATGGGTGAGCCAGTATTAACCACTAATTCACACCCTCTCTTACTTAGCAATTCTTCCTCATGAGCTGCTATTTAGAATTAGGTCATCCATCTTGTAGTCAGGGCTTTACCCTCTATGTCCAGAGCTGGGAAGGAAAACGATACCCTTCTGTATGGAGCCATCTTGCTTCATTCATAGATGGATGAGTATTCTTGCTCTAATCTTTAATTCATAGGTCACAGGTGGGATACCAAACTTCACTTGAGCCTTCTGGATTACCTCTGTTTTCAAAATTGTAATATGGGTCAAATCTTTTGAACAAGAACACTGATCCATCTACTTACTTAATTGAACAAACTACTTGAAACTTAACAAGGCATCTTTATTCCTCCCACGAGGGGTCTCAGAAAGAGAGTCTCTTAGATCTTCTAGATGAAGTGATTTAATCTTGACTAATCCTTTGTAGTCTGTTCACTGCTAGTCCTGTCACCCTCTTGGTCATAGGCGGGATACCAGACTTCACTTAAGCCCTCTGGATTACCTCAAAACTGCAATATGGGTCCACAAATTATACTAGTTCAGCATCACACTAATATATATCTTATTAAATAGATACCCAGTAAAGCAATGTCACTCCCATAACCCACAAAAATTATAACCATTAAAAGAAAAAAGTATAGGTCCATGTAATCTTTCAGGATAGATTTTACACTTTGCTTAAAGAAAATTAATTCAGAAATGTGTTTTGAAATCTTTTCTCAGCAGCACTTTTTTGCGATTTAGTTCTCATTTGTCAGCATACTTTTAATTTAATTGCTGATATTTATTTACTTAATGGCATTCCAACTATTTTTTTTACATTATTTAGATATCTTTTTAGTCTCAAGTTAAAGAAAACAGAAACGAAAAAGAATTTTCTTATGTTTTCCTATCGTTTCTGTTGTTTGACACAGTTCTTCATATGAATGGAAAAGGCAATAAATAAAAAGATCGAACAAATCTAAATGCTTGTTTAAAAAATCCTTTTGTATATTATGAGAATTAATTCCAGCAATCAGAAAACTGCTGAAATTATGTGTTTCTTGTTTTCTTTTACATTTTATGTCTCTATCTGATGTCAAGGCTTCCTTGAGTATTATTGCCATATTATATAACCACCCAAAATGGTTATATTGGCATATAGCTGCTTGCATTGTGTGCACTACAAGTGATACCAGTCTAGAAAAATCTTTTACTGATTCAAACACCTTGCCAAGAGAGTAGATAACCATCCAAGTACATAGTACGCTTATTTAATATATTTTTCATGTTGACAGTTTTATAAAGAATATAAATAAATAATAATAATGATGATATTAACATGTCTCTACCAATCTGCAGTGACAGTTGGATACAAATAATTATTTATTTAACTGCTCATATCTGCAAGTATCTGAAGCTTTTGTAGTTTCATTCTTAATTGGCTGACACAATTTATAGTGCACTGTATTGAAATGAACTAAATTATTTCACTCATAACAGTACTTTCACCTTTCATTTACTCGTCTGTCTTCTATGGTACATTTGACATCTTTTCTTTCCTATGAAGTCCTTGTTTGGGTCTTTTACCCCTTCCTTTTCTTGCCCACTTCTCATTTCTCATACTATCTTTACTCTACAGATATGCTCATCTGTCCACTGCCCACCAGTCTGCTTTTTTCTTTTCCTGAAACTACATCTAAGTTTCCTTACAAAAATCACCTTCACATGTACCGGCATAGCCTGAAATTTCTCCTTTTCTGTATTCGCATTTTTAACCTATCCAGAGAGTTAAACCCAGGGATTGTTCTTGGTTATTATTTCAAGAACATATGAAGAAATTGTTATTTATAGGTTCATCGGTTCACAGGAGTTTAATAGGCTAATGGTCCTAGAGCCCTTACAAGCCTAGCTATATTTATCCCAAGTTGCCCCAATTGTCAGTGGTTAGATGAGTGAAGTTCGCAGAGGTAAGGTTCTATGGTGGTTAATATTGACTTGTGTTAAGCTTTGGAACTAACCAGTTGTTCTTTTGAAAAAGTTTTCTCACTTTAGGCTGTCTGTGTATTTTCTCCCTCTCTCATTCACTCCACACACAGTACCGGAATTGTTCTTGAACTGGTAGCTTTATCTCAATATGTCCTTCCTAGTTACCAAGATGTGCATAAAGATTCATAAGCATCTGCATGCATGCACTTCTATACATACACACACACACACACACACACACACACACACACACACACACACACACACACACACACACACACACACTTGATATACAGTGCTGACAGTGAAATAACTCGACTTTTATGACAGTCTTACAATTTAATGAAGCTTATGTCATAGAATGTACGTGATGTGTTTCATTCAAATGTGGGATTCTTTGAACCTGACTTTCATGAATCTACATCTGCAGTTGTCAAATCTACCAAGGGCTGTATTTACTATTTCTATGTACTTTCTTCTGTGCCAATGGCAACCTTGGAAAGATATAAAAGTAGTTCTCTGTTGGTGGCACATGCATAAAACAATTTTTTTTAGTATTCAGTGGTAATTTGCTTTGTGTGCTCCTCCCAAGATATTGTTCATGTATTGGCAGTTTTTGTGTTTTGTGTATAGTGATACTTACAAAGGTAAAGAACTCTGTGAAGAAACAGTCCTTTCAAGACAAAGGCTCTGTGCACATATCTTAAGGTGAGTCATTTTGAATAGGTCCATTTATTTATTGTAAAAAATAAATAACTTGTAGTGACAAATCCATAACAAAAATATTAGATCCAGTATGTAGTCCCCATGCACAGTACACTTGACTTTTCCCCCTTGTGTACAGTCAGTTAAAAACTCTTCATCTTAAAAAAACAACTTCTAATGTTGTATACTGTAATGGACTCAGCATTATGGATTATATTCTTATGAGTAATTTTACTGTTACACACAATTCATCTTGTGCTACAGCAGGTGAAAAAATGCTACCCATTTTTCTCCCTAGTTGTCTCTATCCTATCTTTATTACTTTTTCTCCAAACAACTCAATTTTCCAGCCGACCCTGTTCATCCTCTACATTTATCAGCTGTGACCAGACTAACCACTAATTCATAAGCCTTGTAGTTTTCTTATGTGATGCTGTATTAAACTCCATATTTCAGGTTATTCATGATCTCACATACCTCCACTATGCTGGGAGTACTTTCCAATTTCCATTTTCACTATATTGCTTTTGTAATTATCAGCATCATTAATC